>NC_057389.1:25225300-25525300 GCF_019320065.1 Cervus canadensis | reverse complement strand
ATTGGTGTTTCAGCTTCAGCATCAGTCCTTCCAATGAATATTCAGGACTGATTTCCTTTAAGATGGACTGGCTGGGTCACCTTGCTGTCCAAGGGACTCTCAAGAGTCTTCCCTAACACCACAGTTCAAAAGCATCGATTCTTCGGCGCTCAGCTTTCTTTATAGTCCAACTCTCACATCCATACATGACTACTGGAAAAACCATAGCTTTGACTAGATGGACCTTTGTTGGTAAAGTAATATCTCTGCTTTTTAATAAGCTGTCTAGGTTGGTCATAACTTTCCTTCCAAGGAGCAAACATCTTTTAATTTCATGGCTGCAGTCACCATCTGCAGTGATTTTGAAGCCCAACAAAATAATGTCTGTCACTGTTTTCATTGTTTCAATTCTATTTCCTGTGAAGTGATGGGACTGGATGCCATGATCTTAGTTTTCTGAATGTTGAGCTTCAAGCCAACTTTTTCACTCTCCTCTTTCACTTTCATCAAGAGGATCTTTAGTTCTTCACTTTCTGCCCTAAGGGTGGTGTCATCTACGTATCTGAGGTTATTCATATTTCTCCCAGCAATCTTGATTCCAGTTTTTGCTTCATCCAGCCCAGCATTTCCCATGATGTACACTGCATATAAGTTAAATAAGCACGGTGACAATATATAGCCTTGACCTACTCCTTTCCCAGTGATTTGGAACCAGTCTGTTGTTCCATGTCCAGTTCTAACTGTTACTTATTGACCTGCATACCGATTTCTCAGGAGGCAGGTCGGGTGGTCTGGTATTCCCATCTCTTGAAGAATTTTCCATAGTTTGTTGTGATCCACACAGTCAAAGGCTTTGGCATAGTCAATACAGTAGAAGTAGTTGTTTTTCTGGAACTCTTTCACTTTTTCAATGATCCAACAGATATTGGCATAGTTTTTTTCTTTTTTTACATTTTGGATGATGATCCTTATATAATGAGTTGATAAATTATGGGTAAAAGAATTAATTTTGAATGCAATAATTTTGTGTATAGAAATGTATAAGCTACAACATATTTTGATTATGGAATGGGGCTTCATATTCTTTTGGACTTAATTATATAAGTTATAGATAAATTTATTACATATATTGTCATCTCATATTTTAAAGCTTCATAAGTTATTTCTTTTAAATAATCAGCCAAATGATTTTTTTTAATTGACATGACAGTATATTGTTAACAACTTGTTCAATTTAACAGGTTGTTAGAAATTTATTATTAAAAATCTGAGATAATTCTGCATTAACTCTAATTTATACTGATTTTGACAGCTTTTCAGTAACATGATATGGCAGTAAAATTAATATAAATCACACCTTAATGTTATTTTAAAAAGCCCTGAGCCTATCTTTTGAGTAACAGACATTTCTATAAATTGCTCATGTATCATTAAGGCACTGAGCTAAGCTACACAGACTATGATAAAAGTGTGATTTAAGTCTCAAGTTACATTTACTCATTCACTGATGCGGTCATGTCTCGGGTCTTCTAGTTTCGTTTAATGCCTTTCACCATTTGGTGACTTTCACATAGGGAGTGGTACTCCCTCCCCTAAAATTTCTCTCTGAAACACTCTACTTTCCGAACACATTATTTCATCTTTTCAGTTCACTTTCTGTAAAGCATGCCCCTTTCCCATGTTAAAATTCGACAGTATCTTAGAGGCCGCAAGTCCATGAATCCCACCACCTACTGTTAATTTGTTCCTTTGTCTATTGCCTCCCCACCCTACCTAAATTTCATGATCCATATAAACACACTCTTGCAAACACCTTCTGCCCTCTGCTTTCTTCTTGCCTGGACCCATGAACTGAATAATTCTGGTGAAAACCAACCAATCCTAGACAAAGCAAAACAGACCCCCGACACTGGGGAGGTTGGTTTCAGTATAAATATAGATAGCATCATCTCCTTAATACTAGTGAAGTTTTCTCCTATCTTCTCTACCATTGCCACCAAACTTGTCTTTCCCTAATGTCTAGCTCCATAATTTGTTATGGCCCTCCTGGCTATTTAATCTTTGGCCAGTTTTCATGATGGTTCTGGAAAATGTAAATCACTTTCTACCCACTCCCAAGGTTAAAATGCTATAAGAGTTGTCAGTTGCCCTTAAGTAGTATCCTAAATCCTTTAAGGAAATTTAAGTACTCTACATTACACAGCTCTTTTGTCTGTCTTTTCTTCTTCTCTTAGGTTGTCTTTTTCCTCAGCACACTTACTACACATATCCTTTCACTCCCTTAAATCTTCTTACTTGGTGCCTTCCTCATTTCTGCAGTTAGACTGCTGGACAGCCTCTTCTCATCTTCAGGTAGGCCTTCCCTTGTCTCCAAAATTGAGACAGACTCTTCAGGGCTATCTCTCGAAGCATCTTCTCTTCTAATCATTTTTCACCATGTGTAGCTATAGTTTTGCATTTTCCTTTACTTACTCTGTGCTTCTCCCAGCAAAATCTATGATCCAGCCAGCAGGGCACTTCACCATATGCCCACTGTATAGCAGAATGTATGGAACATAGACATCACCTCGTAAGTATTGGTTAAATGAATGAAAACCTGAAACTGGGGATGAAGCGTGCTGATGGTCGACAAATACAGCAATTTGAGAACACCACCTTTTCAATACTGGTGCATAGCTGAGAAAAAATCCATTAGGATTTCTTAAATTACCAATGGATTAACATGCTGCTTAGAAGTTCTATCGATATGTGATTTAGGTCTAATAAAATGAACTGATTTTTTAAAATTTTTCCAACACAGATATTGCACAATAAACAATTTATATATTCTTAATATGGTTCTAAATCAACTTTACTATACAGAGGCAGAAACCAATAGCCGAGGAATTTAAGTGACTCTCCAAAAGCCATGCAAGTAAGTAAGTGGCAGAACTGCTAACAGGATCTGAGTGTAAACTGTAAATCTTCCTTTTTAATAAACTATAGTGTAAAAATCTTCCAAACATTTAGGTTTTACCTAGCTACTTATTTAGAGTATAATGACAGAGGATTTTAATAAGGTCCTAAGGTATTGAGTTATCGTGGTTCATATGTTCTAATAGTAGCTAAATAACACTTTTCACCTCAGTGGAACACAGTGTTGCTGTCTGTAATTGGTTTTCAGTGAGTCTGGGATATCTGTATTATTCAGTTCTCTTTGTTAGTACTCCACACAGAGGTTTCCTATACAATTGATACATGTTTACTCACATGCACACTGATATTTAAGCCCTCTCTAGCTATGAATTTAAATTTAGTTAAACTGTATTTAGTTCTTGATTAAAGGCTGGAGATAAGATCAGATCTGTCAACTTGACTGCATCCCCAAGACCTCCAGAAGGGGGATTTGTAGGGGAAACAGAGGCAGACATTGAATCTGTTAGCCACTGTGATAAAATAAGAAGAATTTGCTTTGATCACATTTTTTCTAAATTGTGTTCCAATATGCATACTTCTCCAGTCCAGTAGTGGTTAATACATCCAGACAGTAGTGTTATTTGGCCTGTTTCCTTATCACATTTTCTAAAATCTCTCCTGTCCTTGTCTCACTGTTTCTTCTTTCCAAGACACATCTTTCAGTTAACTCACAAAGATATTGAGACTTCAACAGAACAACTGTCAGAGAGTGTTTCCAAGTAGGCAGGTTCATTCAATTAAAATAAAGTGAGCTGTATTTCATCGGAATAGGTGATGTTGTAGAGTTCCAAGGTAGAGATAATTGCATCCACAGGTCACGCTGCTTTTATTTATTGTTTTATTAAATTGTATTGCTTATTACCATGTACAAGTCTATAACCCACACTCACTCTGTTTTCTTTTTATTTTTCTTTGTTCCTAAAAAATAATATGCCTCTACATTCAATTCTAACTTCTCATTCATTGGCTGTTTTATATGTCTTTCCCATTTAGTTCATAATTCTTTGTACTCTGTGGAACCTTTATACAGAGATCCATGAGAGCATTAGCACGAGCTATTTATAGCTCTTGTCTCTGATGTAAAAAAGGTGCAAATACAGTTCTCACCACACTAAGTCTGGCTTCTTTCATGTATATGCCTATCACATTATAAATCTCTTGGTCTGTAAGTGATATGAATCTCAAAATGTTCAAGCCTTGTTACCTTGGGCAAGTCAAACATTTAAACCTCAATTTCTTTAGGGAATAACAATACTGGTCCTATCTAATCCATAAATTATTGTGAAGCTCAAATACATTTTTAGTAGAAGTAATTTATAATAAAGATGTGATGAAATTCTGCTATTTTGCTGTTATTATGTTGTTATTCACTATATTGGGCTTCCCTAGTGGCTCAGAGGTTAAAGCACCTGTCTGCAATGCAGGAGACCTGGGTTTGATCCCTGGGTTGGGAAGATCCCCTGGAGAAGGAAATGGCAACCCACTCCAGTATTCTTGCCTGGAGAATCCCATGGACGGAGGAGCCTGGTGGGTTACAGTCCATGGGGTGGCAAAGAGTCGGACACAACTGAGCGACTTCACTTTCACTTTCATTCACTATATTACAGACAGAAATACAGATATGCAACTTGCTCTAGTGGTAAATCTCCAAAGGATTTTAGTGGTTTTGCAAAGTCTTCCTCAGCATCTCTTCTATTCAAGGAAATGCCAGTATAGAGCTCACAGTTGAAGGTAAGGGTTTTGAGTTTCTAACTTAAGTAAAATATAACTAAACTATAATTTTGAAAAGTCAGATTGTTATAAACAATGCAAAATTTTAGCATGTAACTTAAAACAGGTACTGCATTTTCATTTTCTCAGGTCAGTTTTCATCTATGCTGTTTTAAGACTCTTAACTCTTCTCTAAGCTGGCTTTCACGCATTTAGCGTTAATATTTGCTTGATGGCTTTAATATTGTTAGGGCCACGAGAATCTTATCTATTTCAAGCCCTATTGCTCAAGCACCAGAATTTATAAATTATCCTAAAATCATTCTTTTAAGTTGCTTAAACATTTTTATGTGAAATTGTGGGTATTTTGACTCATAAAATTCAACTGGAATTAACAATAATTTAAAACATTTTTTAAAATGTAAATTATGCATATGTCTGAAGCTTTTCTCTAAATATTCAATTCTATTTTGCAAATATATTGGAGATTAATGCAAGCATTTTTCAGAAGAAAAAAAAAATTCAGCCCTTTTAGGCTCTAACAGAGCTCCTGATAAATTAGTTTGGTTAGTGGCTCCATAGATTTCTAACCTAACATCCTAAAGTCAATTAAATTCAAAAGAGACTTAGTCCATCAAAAGTAGTTGGTGAGCTTTAACAAGGAGAGGTTCACTGTTCTCATCAGACTTTACTGATAACCCTTAGCAACACTAGCTGTGGGGCAAACTGACATCATCTCCTTGTATAACAGTTCTTATATTTGGCTGTCAATTAGAACTTCCTAAAGAGCTTTGGTGAAAAAAATGAAAAAAAAAATGTGCTCAGTCCATGCCTTGGACCAAATGCATCAGATCTGAGAAGGTGCGACCTGTGCTTGGGGAGGGAATTTTAATTTGTCCAAGTGATTCTAGTGAGCACACAAGATTAAGAACCAGTTTGCCAAATTTGAACACGATCAAGTCTATGATGACACTTTTTGTTTAGAAATATTTGATCATCTTTATTAGATAATTCAAAGGAGTTAGTATTGAGTTTGTAAGAAGTGTTAAGTATGTAAGTTTGTAGTATTAAGTTTGTAAGGTGTAATAATGGCACTGCAATTGTAAAAGAAAATGTCCTTATTTCTTTCAGAAGTGCACAGGAGTGAAATGACAAGTGTTTGGCATATTAGACTGATAGATTATATAGCTGTTTCTGTGTATTTTAGCATATCTAAATATAAAAAGTGTATAGTTGATCCTCATTATTTGTGGATTCAATATCTGATCACTTGCCACAATATACTTGTAACACCAAAAGCAATACTCCTGGGACTTTGCTGTCATTTACAGATTTGCACAATGTTGAAAAATTTGAGTTCCTCAACCGCATACTTTCTCAGCTGGGTGTAAACAAGATGATGCTCTGCTATTTTGATTCAGCGCTTATATCAATGGTTTCTATGTTATTTGGTGCCATGTTTACCACATTTTTGTGCTTTTTGTTGATGATTTTGCTGTTGAAAATATTCCCTAAGTGTATTGTTGAAGTGCTGGCTAGTATTCCTAAGTGCAAGAAGGTTGTGAGGTGCATTATGGAAAAAAAAATATATATATATGCTAAATAGACAAAACTTTGTTTAGTCATAAGTTAGTACTGTTAGTCTGGAATTCAATGTTAAGTAACAATACATATTAGACAAGCTTTCTTTAAGCATATAAAACATGGTTATGTATTGCTGTACTGAGGAAACAAATGTATGGCTTACATGGCCCTAATCCTATTTTTACCCTAGGAACACTTGTTTACTATTCACTAATTGAGTGTTTGTGGTGAATTTATATAACATAACTACCTCGAATAAGGATTGACTGTATATATCAAGTGCCAAGATTACTTACTCACTCAAAAACTTTTGAACTCTCCAAGGAGTCAACAGAAAATGTAAACTAGCACACAGTTTACTATGGTATTATTGACATCACTAATAGGAGTTAAAGGTACAGAGGAAAGTCAAAATGGCTTGCAGTGTATGAGGATTCCAGACCAGAAAATGGGACAGACATTACTACTCTTTCCCCATCACTGTCCATATACAATCCCATCACGATTTTCTCTGGACATCATCAGACAAATAGTGTCTCCACAATCCATCATTTCCTCTATCATCACTTCTGGACTTCCTGAATAATTACCTAAACGTTCTTCTCATCTACAATAGTGTCTTCCTCACATTCATTCTAGTGACAAAGGCTATCATGATGCACTACTTAAACCTGCCACCCTGGTTAACATCATTCAGTGACTCCAAGTGACGCACGAGGATTCTTAACCTCAGTCCAAGAATGATGTTCAGGAGACCAGGAGCCCATGAAATTGTATGCAAAATGTTAAAACTCTTCTAAGTGACTCCCACCCCCACTGGAGAGGATACACAGCTTTTTATAATATCTGCAGGAAGTCTGACCACATATCATTACCAAAAATATAATATCCCAAAACTCTTAACAAAGTCTAGAAAGACTTTCATAACCTCACTCCTGCTGCCTGTTTAGACTTGTCTCTCATCACGCCCTGTTTATGCTGCAGCAGCAGTTAACTCATACCATGGCTGTGCTCATGATAACCACACTGGATTAAGTTTTGATTGCACATTACTACACATTACTTGTTTATGTCCTCTCCTTAAGGACACCCTTATACAAAATTTGAAAGTAGATTAGACGGGCTAAAATAAGTAATAAAAAATCAGTATATCTGAGCAGAGTGGGAGAGGATGCAGTGGTATAAAACGATGTCAGAATGCCAGAAGTACTAAGGAGCCAGACTATGTGCAGTTTTGTAAACTGGTCTAGAAAGTTTGAGTTTTATTCCTATGTGATGGAAAGCCATTAGAAAGTTATAATAAGGGAGTCCAAGGTGAACTGGTTCCAAAGTTTGAAAACATCATTCTGATGTATAGAGAATAGACTGTAGGTAAAGTGATGGGCTGAAGTAACAAGATAGACTAGGAGGATATTGCAAAAATCCATTCAAAATGATTGTAATTCAGCAAGGATGGTAGTAGCAGTAAGATGGAAGGAAGTAGCTTTCTGAATTTAGACTGGGGTATGTTTTGGAGGTCAAGTTGACAAGGGAAACTGAAGAACAGGGCATACTATATGTGGGAGAATGGAAGGACTCAGATTTTTGACTCTAGTAACTAGATGGAGGATTGTACCATTTATTAGGGGACAAAAGAAGAAAGGAAACATGACTCCCAATATTCTTGCCTGGACTATTTAGTGGATAGTAATAAGCATGACATAGATAAGTAACTCATAAGGAAGGAGAGGTTTTCTATGGGGCAGATTGTGTTTATATTTAAACATGTTCTGTTTCAGATATCTGTGAATATCTAGTTTTAGAAATCTAACTCTAATTCTAGGGAAGTTTTGTTTTCAAAGAAAAATGAGGGAAACTAGCTCTAAAAGCAATATTTTTACCCTGATGATGTTTATGAAATAACTCTATGGACATAATAAACTATTATGGAGTTTTTGAACCCATACTGAGAAAGATTCTTATTTAATTAGAATTATCCATACAGTCCTTCAGACTTCTTTCTTATTGAGCTTTTATGAGTATTGATGGTAAGGATTTATATATACCTTGAGTCATTACAATTAATCCATTTTAAGCCATTGACCTTCTGTAATAAATCCTTAACAAAACCCTTTAGATGTTATAGGCTGTAATTTTAAACTCTTGATAACGAAAGAGGACAAACAGCTAGAATTCTGAATATTGGATAAAGATGATAGAATTTGGCCTTTCATTTTTTTTTTTTTACAATAAATGTGGAATAAATACTTTGATTTACCATCACTTCAACAGTATGCATTATGACTTAAATTCAGTTACCTCATAGGAGAACACTTCTTTCAGTTCTTTCTTTTCTCTACTCCTTGGGTTAAAGTTGCTACATTATGTGTCATTTTGACAATGCTTTGACTCCCTTCTTAGCAGCCAGGTATGAAATCCAGAAGTGCTGCTGACATTTCCAGTTGGATGTCTAAAAGAAGCCCAAGCTTCCCTTGGTCCACACAAGCTCCTGCTTACTCCTTGTAGTGACTACCATCATTTTTTCCCCCATAGGTGCCTCCATTCACTTACTTAAACTTGCTTAAACAAACTCACTGAAAAGCCCTGGCTGACTTCTCATTTCCAAACGTCACTATCTGCAATTCTGGGCTTGAAGACTGTTTCCTCCAACTGAAGAAA
The DNA here is from genome assembly GCF_019320065.1 of Cervus canadensis. Taxonomy (NCBI): domain Eukaryota; kingdom Metazoa; phylum Chordata; class Mammalia; order Artiodactyla; family Cervidae; genus Cervus; species Cervus canadensis. The sequence continues at coordinate 25,516,414 of NC_057389.1, read as the reverse complement.
CTCACTATGAAGCCAAGACTGCTGCAGAATCACCATCCAACCAGTGACTAGGTGTGGATAAATGCCTCCACTTTCTCACTGTCAAAGTAAGAGATTTCAGAGTTACCTGTGGCGCTCTGTCCTGACAGTGCAGGAGACACAAGAGACGCCGGTTCGATCCCTGGGTTGGAAAGATCCCCTGGAGAAGGAATTGGCAATGCACTCCAAAATTCTTGCCTGGGAAATTCCATCAACAGAGGAGCCTTGCAAGTTACAGTCTATGAGGCTGCAAAAGAGTCAGACACAACCTAGTGACTAAACAGCAACAAAACCAAGCTAAACTTCAGACATTCTTTGTCATCATCTGGCTTAAGAGAATATCCACAGTGGCAGCTTTCCTTTTCTTATTTCATCTCCATACATCCCTATTTTTGTTCTTGAAATTTCCCAAATAGACTACTTGCATTCAAATGATCATGAATCAATGGAGTGCCTGCTGAGATGTTCCCCTACAAACCCACTATTCCTAGAGTCTTTCCTGTGTCAGTCAATGACAACTCCAGTTCCACCAGTTGTTGGGTCGAAGACCAAGGTGTCATTAATTCTCCTTTCTTCATACCTCAAGTTGGCTTAATCAGAAAATCTTGCAGCATCTGTTTTAAACATATCTAGAATTTGACCAATCATCTCCACCCTTAGTGATTGTATCAGCCTGCTTGCACTGCCTAACAAAAGTACTGCAGACTGAGTGGCTTAAAAGGCAGATATTTATTTTCTTACAGTTGTGGAAGTTGGAAGTCTGAGATCAAGATGTAGGCAGGGATATTTTTTTCAGAGGCTTCTCTCTCCGACTTGCCTTTTTACTGTGTCCTCCACAGGTCCTCTTCTCTATGAGCTCACATTATCCGTGCTTTTTGTGTGTACTTATTTCTTCTTATTAGGACACCAGTCACACTGGCTTAGGGTCCATCTTAACTGTCTCATTTTAACTTAACTGTCCCTTGGAAGGTCTTATCTCCCAACAGAATCATGTTGTGAGGTACTGGGGAGCAGGGTATCAACACATGAAATTCTCTGGACTCAATTCAGCCTGAAACAGTGACCCAATTTTGCTGAAGACATCATCATTTTCTGCCTCAAAAAGCAATCTCCTCTTAACTGTCTGCCCTACTTCTGCCCTTTCTTACAGTCAGTTCTCAACACAACAGCCAGAATTTTCCCATTAGCACTCTACTCAGAACTGTCTACCAGCTTTCCATCTGACCTAGAATAAAATCTATGACCAGCATAACCTACATTGGCCCAGGTTCTTTCATCTCCTGACATCACATTCTATTATTCCAGTCTGCATCCCAACACTCATCCAGAACTCTGACCTCCTCGTTTACTTGAGCAATCTTGGCTATTCCCATCTTTGGGCCCTTCCATGTTATTCCCTTTAATAAAATTGTATTCCTGCAATATATGCATGACTATATAAATTCCTCTCTGCAGGTCTTTACTCAAATCTCATCTTAAGGAGGCCTGTCCTGGTCACCATACAAAAGATCTCAATCCCTCTCTGACACTTCCTGTTTTTCATTACCTAATATTCTTCTAGAATATTATATATTTTGCATATTTAACTGCTTTACTTTCTGTCTCTCTCACTAAGTTATAAAGCTTCTTGAGGGCTGGAATATTTTTTTTTTCAGTCTTGATACTTCAACACCTAGAGCCATGCCTGCAACATAGGTGTTCAAAAAGTATTTGCTGCATGAAATAGGTTTTTAGTGTAGTAGTAAAATAATTACTGTTATAAGAATTCAACCTGATATGTATTTGTATGAGAGCCTCATAGCCTTTCATGCATCTCTTTGCCATGCCTCATATATACAATAGACTAAAAGAACAGAAAATAAAAGAGCAAATTGAAGGGCAGCACACTCAGACTGGATATTTCAGAAAGGATTCCCAGAATGATATTACCATTCTGATGCTTAAGAGAAAAAATATTCATTCATTCAACAATGATTTAATGATTATAATTAATGTGCCAATCACTCATTAAAAGCTTGGGTTCAGTTTAGTTGCTCAGTTGTGTCCGACTCTTTGCAACCCCATGGAAAAACTTGGGTAGAAAGAGAAGACTTTGGCCTTGCTTAGGAAAGTTATACGGTCCATTATTTTCCTCCTATTTGAAGTTGTAATTCCCAGGTTTGCAAGGTTGTACAGAAGAAGAAGGAGAAGGCTGCAGAGGAGGTTTAGGAGGAAGAAGATGAGAACAGGGAGGAACAGGAGGATCAATCACTCACACATTAGTAGAACTAAATTTTTAAGCAAACAGAAACATAGAAAGTAATGGATTTCTTAGGGGCTAAACAAGGAAATGCACTCGTCTCACACACTAGTAAAGTAATGCTCAAAATTCTCCAAGCCAGGCTTCAGCAATACATGAACCATGAACTTCCAGATGTACAAGCTGGTTTTAGAAAAGGCAGAGGAACCAGAGATCAAATTGCCAACATCCACTGGATCATTGAAAAAGCAAGAGAGTTCGGGAAAAAAACATCTATTTCTGCTTTATTGACTATGCCAAAGCTTTTGACTGTGTGAATCACAATAAACTGTGGAAAATTCTTAAAGAGATGAGAATACCAGGCTACCTGACTTGCTTCTTGAGAAATCTGTATGCAGGTCAGGAAGCAACAGTTAGAACTGGACATGGAACAACAGACTGGTTCCAAATAGGAAAAGGAGTACGTCAAGGCTGTATATTATCACCCTGCTTGTTTAATTTATACGAAGAGTACATCATGAGAAACGCTGGGCTGGAGGAAGCACAAGCTGGAATCAAGATTTCCGGGAGAAATATAAATAACCTCAGATATGCAGATGACACCACCATTATGGAAGAAAGTGAAGAAGAACTAACGATCCTCTTGATAAAAGTGAAAGAGGAGAGTGAAAAGGTTGACTTAAAGCTCAACATTCAGAAAACTAAGATCATGGCATCCGGTCCCATCACTTCATGGCAAATAGATGGGGAAACTGGAAACAGTGGCTGACTTTATTTTTTTGGGCTCCAAAATCACTGCAGATGGTGATTGCAGCCATGAAATTAAAAGATGCTTACTCCTTGGAAGGAAAGTTATGACCAACCTAGACAGCATATTAAAAAGCAGAGACATTACTTTGCCAACAAAGCATCATCTAGCCAAGGCTATGGCTTTTCCAGTAGTCACGTATGGATGTGAGAGTTGGACTATAAAGGGAGCTGAGTGCTGGAGAATTGATGCTTTTGAACTGTGGTGTTGGAGAAGACTCTTGAGAGTCTCTTAGACTGCAAGGAGATCCAACCAGTCCATCCTAAAGGAGATCAGTCCTGAGTTTTCATTGGAGGGACTGATGTTGAAGCTGAAATTCCAATACTTTGGCCACCTGATATGAAGAGCGGACTCATTGGAAAAGACCCTGATGCTGGGAAAGATTGAAGGTGGGAGGAGAAGGGATAATAGAGGATGAGACGATTGGATAGCATCACACTCAATGGACATGAGTTTGAATAAACTCCGGGAGCTGGTGATGGACAGGAAGGCCTGGCGTGCTGCGGTCCATGGGGTCTCAAAGAGTTGAACATGACTGATTGACTGAACTGAAGTGAATCAAGGAAGAGATGGAAGAGCACAGTGCTCTCTCTAAAACCAGCCCTAATATGATGCTCTGAAACTTTCTTCAAAGGGACACATTGTGTCTTACCTTTGTTCTAGCTTTGCACGATCCAAATCCAGTTTATTACAGGAATAATAGCATAGGAAAAGGCACCCATAATAAGGTTTATGGTATTCCTACAGTTGGAAGGCGTACACATTTTTAAAGGACATTTTTAAACCAAGGGCAATTCTATACTTACAAATATAGATTTCTTAATACACGGTTTGCTATCCTAGTGAGAAGTGAGCTTGATTTTCTTTCTGGGCATATGTCTTGTGTGGGGAGAGTGTAGACTGATTAGAGGAAAAAAGACTTAAACTCAGGATATGATTATTTCAGGCCCACTGTTTCCTCACAGGCACATAATAATTGCTGTTAGCGATGTACTTTTCTAAAGTTCAAAGCTATAGCATAAGTAAAATAAATGTTTATAGATATCAGACCTCACAGCTAGTGAAATTGAAACAAACATTCTGAAGTCGCTCCTTAGAGATGCACACAATTAATTGAAGACAGATAATTGCATGTGTAATGGCTTCTTGTACACTAAGTACCTGTTTACAAATCAAATTATTCAATTTGGAATCTCAAGTGTGTGCTGTCTATGCTCGATTAACCCCTTATGGCTATGCGTAAACACCTAGTTTGTGAAGATGTGGCCTTAATAATATCTTTAAGATCATTTAGATTATAATTTAAATTTAAATCTGTGAAGTAAAAATCTACGATCACTTCCTAAGTAAAGAAATGTAACATATCAAGTATTATTCTGAGTCATTTGCTATTATTGTTTGAGGCTCACAAGTTTATTTGTAAAACTTGTGTTTAAACAAGTTCTCCTTTCAAGGGACTTCCCCCTGCAAAGAGATAATTAAAACATGCTTTATAAAAATCTGAAAAGGCAGTTTTCTAAAAGCATTTGAGAGCCTTAACCAAGTTTCTTTAAAAAAAAATTCTAAGCATGAAAATTAGGTGCATTAGAATTACTCATGTAATCATTCCTTCACATGAATGCTATTGCACATGATACAGAAACAGCCATGGAAATGCATAAAGAGAAAGAAGACGTGATTGCTGCCCACGACACATGATTGAATGCATTGGATCCATAACACTAATGCTTTAGGAGGGATGGAGAAGCTGCTGAGCTCAAACCCTGGTGTTACACAGGTCCTAAAACCAGCTCCATACCTCAGGAAACAAGGAAACAACATTTACATCATCATGTTTAGCCTTAGTTTTCTCATCGATAAAAGCAGAGCAACCTAGTACCTTGCTCAGGTAGTAATGTGAGAATAGAATGTCTAGCACATTCTAAAAACTCAGAGAAAAGCAAAATCTATTCATAAGTTAAGAAAAAAAATTTTTTTTTCTATTTTTCCATGACTTAATATCTATCATCTTTATAGATGGGTAAAACTAGATTAAAAAAAAAAGACTCATAAATGGGTAATTAATGCCACAGGAAAAGGAAAATTCTTTTGCAGAGAGGGAATAAAAAGCAGGGTTAAGATTATGATTCATATAGTGAAGTTAGATTGTTCCCTTGAAGGTTATGTGAACATATGGCTAAATAAACAGCAGAATAAGAGGGTAAGAGGTCAAATTGTAGAAAGTATGCAGTGAATAAAAAAAAAAATTACATTTGCTACAGTTATAATATTTGAAGCTGTTTTATAGATTTGAGTTTCAGACCAAAAAAAAAAAAAAAAAAAAAGCCTTTGATAGGAAGAATATGAAAAACAGGAATAAAAAATAATTTGAGGTTTTTTAAATTTCTATTTTGTATCAGACTTTCCAACTTGAAGAAAAAGTTCAAATAATTCTTTTCTAAAAGTAAAAACAAAGGAAAATCATTATAGAGCACTTGGGATGAAAATAGAGCACACACTATTTTTATATTGTTCTTTAAATAGGTTCTGTTCAATAAAAGAATGTAGTTTGCTTTTTAGTGGTAGTAAATACAAATAGATGTCGCTGGTATTAGTTTTCCCAGGTGTAGGAGACTTGATAGGAGACTGTTAATTTTTTGAACATTACCATTTTTAGCATTCATTTTGGTGACTGAAAACTGAATGTTTGAATCGGGTTCAGTTTGTTAGGAATCTATACTCATTTTACTTGGTTTCTGAAATATAATTGGATTATATGTGAGACTTACAGGCTGGGGAAAAACAAAGCATTTAAATGTGGTTCATTTTCACTTTTCTTTCTTGCCTCTCTCTCTCCTCTCTCTCTCATTTCTAACCTTCCTTCTCTTCTCCCTTCCTTGTTGCCTTCCCCTCTCTCTCTCCCTCCCCTCTTTTCTTTGCTTATTTCCAAAGAGGGATAAGCAGTGTTTCCTATTTATACTGCTTTCTTAAAAGGAAGACATGTCTGAAAAAGTTATTTTTCATTACCGACAACTTTTTCCCAAGATGATTTGACTACCCATGTTTAATATCTGCAGTAAATTAAGTTCAAATAGAAAAGACTGAATCTTTTATTACAAAATGACTGTGGACTGCCTAACTCTAATTGCCTATGTCCCTATTTTTGTGGTTAGATAGAGAACATACACTGAAAAATAACCATACATGCATTGCATGCTTTGTACTGCTCTTTGGGAATTACATTTCTGATGGTAATTGCACATTTCCAGTGGTGATCCAAGGCATTAGGCTTCTGTGCCCCTTATGCTTCACAGCCTTTTCTGACTCTAATAGACAGCCTTTTTCCATGTTCAGCAGTCTATCTCTTTCTCGTAAATGCCTTGGGTGGTAAACTGAAGTGTATGCTAAACAGTTAACGCTAGAAAAGGATATGACTGTAATTCCATTGGATGTAAGAGGATTCATGAAAATATTACAAATTGATCAAGTATTCATTGTTGGAAAGATGATATTATTTTATAGTAACTATTCAAAACACTAGGCGGTTGGCTCTATTTCTCTCTGAGATAGTGGAAAATAAATGGGAAAAAAATCTCATCTACTCCATCTGTCTCATTTAGCACCCATTGTATCCCTTTGTAGTATAATTCAAAAATGTTACTTAGAACATAGTGGTAATGGAGAAGAAAAGAGTATATTTGAGAAAATTGAGGCATAAAACTGGCAAATAACTATCTTAAAAATATTGTGAAAGAAAAAAATGGATACTTGAAAATTTATATTGGCAGAGCCAACATTTCTTTTAAAATGTGGTTCAGCTTCCCAGAGACAGAAAAATGTGACTTGTTGCCAAGGTCCTATTATTAAGAAATATGAGAAAAATCTGCAGAGGCACAGAGTAATGGCAAGTGTCTTCAGTTCTCTGAAGCAGCGTGGCATCACAGAATCTGACTGTTGCTCTTTTTCTTTTTTTGCTTTCTTAAAGAAAATGTGATACTCGAATTTCCTTATATTTTACCATCAGTTCTGCCAATGAATATGTAAAGAAGCAATATTCCTTGCACTAACATGAAGAAAAAATATAATCAAGGTATATAACCTACAGATGTCATCTTATTTACTAAATGTAATGGATTTTTTTTATATCCTACCAAAATTAAGAAATAAAGTCTAACATTTTTAATGTTTAGCCACCACTTATCATTGTGTATCAGAATTTCTTAGTCCTAAGATTTATTTTGTAACATGACAATATTCTGTGTTCATCTTTATTTGGAAGTAATATCTGTTTTAAGTGAAAGTATTTTCAATACACAAGTAATAGTGCACATGCTCTATGTTTCTACATAGAAATTAATGCACTGTAAGGAGTGAGACCTTGAGATATGTTGACAGAATTAGAGAAATCCTAGTTGTGTATAAGTTCTGAGAAAAGTCCTATTAGGAAAGAATTTCTGTAACTTTAATTTTTTCAGTAAAGCAATGTATTTACTATCTACCCTTCCAGATCTACAAATACAGTCATATCATTCTAAGCTAAATTTATCAGAAAAAGAAATAGGGCATTTTGGTTTATTGTTTTAGCAAATAAACTTGCTACATGTTAAATGATTTCTCACATACTAGATATACAACAGAAGGCAGTATTAAAATTACAGTAAGAAAGGTAAAACTTGCATCAAAAAAATTATAGTTTAAGCTATGGGAGAGTTTGATGGGTTATCATTGTAAACAATAATTATCCTGTTATAATTCAAACAGCTGAAGAACATGAGAATGTTTACTCAGCTATTACATGAGACACAGAATGTAAAGTTTAACTTTAGTAGAACTAAGGTGATCAGTAATTTACTGTTGTTATTATGTCTGTGGGCTTCTCTTGTGGCTCAGCTGGTAAAGAATCTGCCTGCAATGTGGAAGTCCTGGCTTCGATCCCTGGATTGAGAAGATCCCTTGGATAACGGAAATGCTACCCACTGCAGTATTCTGGCCTGGAGAATTCCATGGACTGTGCAGTCCATAGAGTCAAGAGAGTGAGACATGACTGAGCAACTTTCACTTCACATTATGTCTATAGAATTAAACAACAAAAAATAACATTTTTTTCAAAGGAATATATAAATGTTCGTTTTTGGATATACTAGTATTGGGACTTCCCTGGTGGTTCAGAGAGTAAAGAATCTGCCTGCATTGCAGGAGACCTGGGTTCCTGGGAAGATAACCCTGGAGAAGGGCACGGCAACCCATTCCAGTATTCTGCCCTACCCTAACAACCCCACGGACAGAGGAGCCTGGCGGGCTACAGTCCATGGGGTCACAAAGAGTGGGACATGACTGAGTGACTAAGTACTATACTAGTATTGACTTTCTCTAATATTAATTAGGAAGTTTGATTTTTTTTTTCATTTTTGCAATTGTCTTTTTTTTTTTTTTTGCAATTGTCTTTTTTTATTGAAGTATATTTGACTTACAATATTAGTTGTACAACATAGTGATTGAATCTTTTTATGGTTTATAATTCACATAAAGTTATCATAAAATATTTACTATATTCCCTGTGCTGTATACTACATTCTCATCACTTATTTTATACCTAATAGTTTGCATCTACTAGTCCCCTCCACCGAACTTGCTCCTCTCCTCACTTCTCTCCCCACTGATAACCACTAGTTTGCTTTCTGTATCTCTGAGCCTGTTTCTGTTTTGTTACATTCATTCCTTTATTTTTTAGATTCCATATAGAGGTTAAAATATACAGTATCTCTCTTTCTCTAACTTATTTCACTGAGCATAATAACCTCCAGGTCCATCCACATTGTTGTAAATGGCAAAATTTCATTCCTTTCTAATAACAGAGTAACATTCTATTGTGTGTATATATACAGAACACCTTCTTATTCATTTATCTATTGATGGACACTTAGACTGCTTCTACATCTTGGCTATTATAAACAATGTTGATATGAACACTGGGGTGCATATATCTTTTCAACTTAAGGTATGCACTCAGGATTTAAAGTGCTGGCTTATAAAATAGTTCTATTTTAAACCAGTTTACACTTCCACCAAATCTAAACTAGAGCCCCTTTCCTCCAGATCCTCACCAACACTTGTTAATTCTCTTCTTTTTTGACAATAGCCATTCTGACAACTGGGAGGTGAAATCTCACTCTGGTTTTGTTTTGCATTTCCCTGATGATCAGTAACATTGAGCATCTTATCATGTGCTTGTTAACCATCTGCATGCTTCTTCAGAAAAACATCCGCTCAGGTTCTCTGCCCATTTTTGAAAAAAAAATCTTTTAATTGAATTGTATGCTTTATTTCTATTTCTTTGCTTCTATTTCTGTGCTCTTCTATTACTTCCTCAAGTTCTGTTAGCATCTTTACTACTATTGCTTTGAACTCTTTATCAGGTAAATTATTGACCTCAGTTTCATCAGGGGTTTTGAATGTGGCTTTATCTTTCTTTATTAGAAATATACTCCTCTGTCATCTCAAATCATTTGACTCTGTTTACTTCAATGAAACTAGTATCCCCAAGTCCTTATGTGGGAGTGTCCTCTGTAGATGGTGCGTGCCTGGTGACTTTGGTGGAGAGTAGGGTCTGCAGTGAGCACAGGCTGTCTTCTGGGGGCTGCCATCAGCCACCACTAATGGGAGCCCCTGGTATGCATGCCTGCTTAGTGATAGGTGGGCTTGGAGCCCCTGGACTTGGAGCTGCACTTCTGTGGAAGCTTTGCTTTTCCCAAGTGCACGGACACCAGAGAACTGCTGGTCTCCAACTTGGGGGGAGCAGTGCAGAGCGTGAGGGGCTGGAGTAGGATGGGAGTCCAGTGTGGGCAGGGGAATGCCCTGGGGTGGTCCTGGCAAGCTGGCCAGAGTACAGGGCCATTTTCAATCACCTGCCCCTGTGCTGGGACTGGAGGCAAGCAAGTGTGTGTACAGACTTCTAAAAGTGGAGTCTCAGTTTCCTGCAGCCCTCCAGTATGACATACTGGATTTCAAACCAGCTAAGGGGCTCAACTTCCTGATGTCAGGGTCCAGGGTTGCTGCACCTAATATGAGGTGTGGACCCTTTGTTAGGGAGGATTCTGTGACAAAGCCTTCTTCTTCTGAGTCACTTGGTAGGGCTGTGGGTCCTGATAAGAATTGCTTCTCATTCCTCCACCCCTACCAGATTCTGTGGTTCTTTATTTACAGGTTTGCTTGTAGATGAGACATTTTGCTAGTCTTCAGGTCATTCTCTGAAAGAGTTGCTCTCTATACACAGTTGTCATTTTTACGTGTTCCTGTGGGAAGGTGAGCTCAGGGTCTCCCTTATCTGACATCTTGACCCTACCTCAGTTCAGTTGAGGTCAGTCGCTGAGTTGTGTCTGACTTTTGCGACCCTATGAACCGTAGCACTCCAGGCCTCCCTGCCCATCACTAACTCCCAAACTCATGTCCATTGAGTCAGTGATGCCATCCAGCCATCTCATCCTCTGTCGTCCCCTTCTCTTCCTGCCTTAAATCTTTCCCAGCATCAGGGTCTTTTCAAATGAGTCGGCTCTTCACATCAGGTGGCCAAACTATTGGAGTTTCAGCTTCAACATCAGTTCTTCCACGGAACACCCAATGGACCTCCTTTAGGATGGACTGGTTGGATCTCCTTGCAGTCCAAGGGACACTCAAGAGTCTTCTCCAACACCACAGTTCAAAAGAATCAATTTTCAGCACTTAGCCCTCTCTATAGTGAAACTCTCAACATCCATACATGACTACTGGAGAAACCATAGCCTTGACTAGACAGACCTTTTTTAACAAAGTAATGTCTCTGCTTTTTAATATGCTGTCTAGGTTGGTCATAACTTTCCTTCCAAGGAGTGTTTTTTAATTTCATGGCTGCAAGCACCATCTGCAGTGATTTTGGAGCCCAGAAAAATAAAGTCAGCCATGGTTTCCACTGACTCTCCATCTATTTGCCATGAAGTGATGGGACTAGATGCCATTATCTTAGTTTTCTGAATGATGAGCTTTAAGTCAACTTTTTCACTTTCCTCTTTCACTTTCATCAAGAGGATCTTTAGTTCTTCTTCACTTTCTGCCATAAGGGTGGTGTCATCTGCATATCTGAGGTTATTGATATTTCTCCCAGCATTCTTGATTCCAGCTTGTGCTTCCTCCAGCCCAGCATTTCTCATGATGTACTCTTCGTATAAGTTAAACAAGCAGGGTGACAATATACAGCCTTGACGTACCCCTTTTCCTATTTGGAACCAGTCTGTTGTTCCATGTCCAGTTCTAACTGTTGCTTCCTTACAGATTTCTCAAGAGGCAGGTCAGGTGGTCTATTTTTTAGGGATTTTTTTAATTGAATACTCAAGGATATCCAAAATATGCTTGGAAAACCTCAGAGAGCCTCAGAACTCAGTGGAAGAATATCAAATCAATTATAAACAAAGTATTGAAAAACATATTTTAAGAAATTACCACCTATCAGACTAAATATGCATCACAAAAAAATAGACAATGTCACAAAAAAATAAAACAAAGTGTAAAAACAAACAAAATTCTCCAAACAAAGAGTTTCAAAACAAAGGAGAAATGTAGTGGTGGTGGGGGGGGGGGGGTGGCAGGTAGTTTGAAAGAATGAGAAATCAGAATGCATAAAAATGAAAACTTTGAAACTGCAGATACAACGCAGATCCTTTTATTTTCTTCCCTTGGAGAAAGGGAAATAAAAGGCAGTGTTCATTTCAGGGATAAGGCCGGTCGGAAGATGGAGTCAATTTGAAGGTGGGCTATGGTTTGGACCTAATGCAGAGTGACTAGAGCTCAAAGAACAGTGCTCTAGTCAATTTGGAATCTAAGACAGAGTGGGAAGAAAATGTTCAAAATTATTTTGGGGAGATTCAGTTTTGTCTAGCAGTCTTTCTTTGATGTGAATTGACTTCTATCTAAACTTGGGATGATTTTCATTCTCCTTTATTTTCTTATTTTTAGTACCACAAAGCAGAATTTCCCTATTTTTGCCAACAGAAAAAGAGCTGCCCTGTAGGAGAGAAGGACGGACCTTAACTATATGATCTGACTGCAGAGAAGTAGGACTATAGCAGAAATAGAGCCTGCCTGGCGTTCTGCAGGAGAGTTACCTCTGCAGTAGCCCACGTGGGTGTTTTTCTTCTGTGGCTACTGAAATGCTAACTCAGTGGTGGTTTAACACAAAAGGTTTGTAGTAACATCAGCATATATTTCAACTGAAATCTCTTTTTATGACTTCTCCAAATGTGAATATTAGGTTGACATTTGAATTGATATTACAATTTAAAACAAATTCAATTGTCAAACATTTCACTGGGCAACTCTATTCCCAAACTGCATTTAAATTGAAGTAAAATGTAAAGTAATAATAAAAACTTGTGAAATATTTATGTCTTATATTTGCTATGTGCAAACTTCTAAAAATAGATTCTTTATTTACCTGTTTCAATAAATTTCCTGCTTATGAAACTAAAAGCAGTAACCAAAATAATAGGATGTAATTATCAGACTTGTGTTTCCTATGTGTTTGCTTTAATATAATTAACATAGATGTAATCTATGTACTTCAAATTTTCCTGATTCCCATGAAAAATATATCACCAGTAACTTTCATTTTGTTCTATACTGTATCAACCATAACTACAACTAACCTCTACCACTGAATTTCACTATAAAAAATTAGATTAAAAGAGAAACCATGAAATATTGAAGAGCAAAACAAACACAATGTATAACCACTCAGATACCATTATTGCTAACATTTTTACTTATGCTTTTTAGAATTTCATTTTCCTAAAGATATGTGTATATATCTGCTGTTGTTTAGTCACTAAGTCATGTTTGACTCTCTTGCGACTCCATGGACTGTAGCCCACCAGGCTCCTCTGTCCAAGGGATTTCCTAGGCAAGAATACCAGAGTAGGCTGTCATTTCATTCTCCAGGGAATCTTCCCAACCCAGGGACTGAACCTGTGTCTCCTGCTTGGTGGGTGAATTCTTTACCACTGAGCCACCTGGGAAGCCCATGTGTATTACATGCATACTTGTAAAAAAAAATTCACTAGTTTCTCTAAAATACTCCCTGGACTCTCACTGATTTCTGCTCATGGTATCCTTTTGAAAGCACCCATGATGCTCTGCCTGAGAGTTTTTTTCTTCCCCAGGGAACAGTTCTTAGCTAATAATAATGGGAATTAAAAGATGAAGAGCTCAGCTTTCCTGAAATTCAGGTGCAGTATCTTTAAGATATTGTGGTGGCTCACTCCTGTGAGATGCAGAACTCTTCTAAAGAACAAAGCCTGGGGAATTTGCCATTAGTCTGACATAGCTCAATGAGTTTCTTCTCACCCAATCTTCTTTCCTCTGCACTGTGGTCTGAGTGCTCTTCCTTCTAATTCCTCCTACTCCCCTTTATTCCACATAGATATTTCTCTGATTAAGTCTCTTTTATATCAAATCCTATCTTGGCTGCCTTAAAAAACCTAAAAGAAAGGTAGTGCCAGGGGTAGTTAGAGGAAAGAAGAGGTAAGATTGAGTTTGGAGATTGGCCAACCACACCAATCATCCTATGGGCAAAGAGGAGGCCACTGGCATTGAAAGGACACCATTAAACCAACTATCAATGCCACGAGGGCACTCTGGACTCCTCGTGAAAAAGGAGCCACCATCTTGGCCAGAATAGTAATAAGCATGAGGTGGCAGAGCTGCTTTTATGCAGCTGGGGCAGGTAGAAATATTTATGAATCCTGGGAGATCCACATGTGCTTCTTGGTACCCTCAGGCCTATTTTAACTATGAATGAACATTTGCAACAATTGTGGCTCAAGAAGTCATGATTGCTAAAGGCTTAGGCCCTCGGGAATGAAGTTTTGGGTAACAAGGTTAGTCATCCAAATCTTTCAAGGTAATAACTGAGAGTGAGGGTGTCTTAGAGTGGAAAGTGGAGATGAGGGTGATTATGACTTATGAACCCAAGACAGACTGCTAGAGCTGGCATCATAAATCCCTGTTTTCTAAGTTTCTCTTCAAGAAGAGAGGGCCACAGCAACCATGATGAAGTTATACTTTGAACTTACTTGAGAACTGGCTCTGTGCCGGGCAATGAACGGACTGCAGAAAATACATTTCTCAGATCTTATGCGATAGGGATGAGAGCTGACCGACAGTTCTGACTGCCACCTTCCTGAATCCAACACTGCTTTTATACTGCAGCCATGCTTCCCTAGGGCTGCTCTAAGCACGTGCCTGAGCATGGTGGGTTACTAATGTCAGCCCTTTTGAAACCACTGATGACCCTTCTAATGAGTAGTACTTGCAATGTACTGAAACACAGACTTTTACTGCTGTTTGAGACTTATCCGTTCAAATTATCTTTCTTTTCCCTTTTCCTTTCATAGGTATCTTACCATCACTGTATTCCAAATGTTCTCCCTGCCTATTCTTTCTCCCTCACTTTTAGCCTTCATGGGTATTTCTCCAACAAATTTATTGCCCATCTTGATCTCAACTTCTCAGAAAAACCACAAGTTTGCCCCATACTCTCCTAGAGGGTCCCACGAGGAAGTGAGTTTAGTTGTCCACAATTAATAATATTGACTTACACATTAACATAACCTGTTCTGAATTCCTTCCATTCACTGTTTCATATCCTTCTTCCTCAATCAGTCTTTCCCAAGATAAAATTAATGAGATGGTTTTAAAGTAAATCTACAGTGTTCAATACTCCTGTCAAGTGGTAGAGCTGGTAAGCTGGAATTGATAACACAGGTCTGATGAAGAGAATGTAGCAGAAATAATGGTATGATCTGCTAACAGCCGGAAAGAAACTAAGGCATCCTGCCAAGAGCTATGTATCTGAGACCTTCTAGAAGTGGTCCTCTCAGTTAAGTCCTCAGAAGACAGGGCTGACATTCTGATTGCAACCTCAGGAAAGATTCTGAGTCAGAACTCCCCAACTAAGTCATTTCTGTATTCTTGACTCTCAGGAATCGTGTGAGATAATAAATGTTTGTTGTTTAAGATGCTATGTTTTAAGGTAACTTGCTACATAACAGATAAGTAATACACACTTAAATTTAATACATATATTCAAATCCTTTTCTCAAGATTCATTTCTGGAGGAATAGACACATGTATACACACACTCACACACACACAGGTATATGTGGGTTTCTCAAATAAATAAACCACTTAGTATCAAGGGTTTATTTTTCACTACCATATTTTGAGTTATTTCAAAAATATCTATGTATATTTCACTATTATTAGTCATTCCCTAGTGTTCCACCTAAATTTTACATGTTTTAAGCATGTTATTTTTATGAGAAATTGAAGATGCTTCTCATTTTTAGGCTCTTGTATACTTATAAAAAATGATTATACTAGTTGATATATAACTAGTGATTAAAATATAAAACATTTAAATCACTTGTGTCTTATTCTGTGACATAACTCATAATTACAGTCATCTAGCAACAATAATTAGAGTAAAGGACAGATGGTAAAGATTTAAAATGATGTGTTTTTTAAAATTATGTAGGCTGACAAATAATTTATCTCTATCACAACTGTCCATTCATTAACTACTCCACTGAGACAGGGTCAATGAAATTTTAAGATGGATAGATAGAATTAGTAACTCCAATGTCTAAACAGAAAGTATACATCTACTGTTAAAGGGGCAGTAAACAATGCCATGATCAATTGTTAAAGTTTTAGTTTTATCTTACATATGATAAAACTTTCCAAGTAGTCACAGGATTTCTTATTTTTCTACCAAGAGTGATAAAAGATAAATTAATTATATAAATAATATTCTGGATATATGTCAATTTCTCCCATTATGTGTGGCTCCTCTGCTTGAAACTAGATCCATCACAAATAATATTAAACTCAAAGGAATTTTATTGCGAGATTATTGGAGAAGCTTCTGGAAACGGAAGAATTCACTAGACATGGAAGACATCAGAAGACAAGGGCTCCAGTAACAGTTTTTGATTTCTTGACTTTTTTTCTAAATGTAGGTAGACTTGCTCTACTTTTTGATCTATACCACTTCTAAGCAACAGTAAACCAAAAATAAGAAAAAAACATTAACTCAGCAACCAGTTATTGAGTACATACTAAGTGCCACACCTTCTTTGTTATCCTTTGTAATCCTCACAGGAGTCGAGAGAGGAAGAAATGACAATTCACTCCAGTATTCTTGCCTGGAGAATCCTATGGACAGAGGAGCCTGGTGGGCTACAGTCTATAGGGTCGCAATGAGTTGGACACAACGGAGCATGCATGCAGCCAATTGAAAAAAGTGCCCCAATGAGTAATAACTAAACCTGTAGTTACATATTTACTGACTTGACTTTCTGAATACCAAGTTCATATTCATAAGGAAGGTCCTCTTTGCCTCAGCGTGGATTCTATCCCCACATCTAATCCAGTCCACTATATCTGGAGGACTGGACCACACTGTGCTCAAATCTCATTTCCTCTTTAAACAAAAAGGATAATGGGAGGAGTAGAAGCCTTTGCTAGAAATAAAATAAGTGTGGTAGTATACGGACTAGCATATTAAACAAATGAGAAAATGTGACCAAATACCAAATTTTTCCTTGATTTGGAAGAGTCAATGAGGGCAACTTTTTTTGGTTTTCAATGAGAATTAGTACGCAAAAAGCACTGAGTCTTTTAAAAAAGGAAATACGCTCTTATCCAAGAAATACAATGGTAGTCATTTTAATTTTACAATATTTTAAAATGGATACTCTAAAATCAGGAGATATTCTGTGACATGGATCAACTTTAAATTACACTTTAGGGTTGGAGGGCAGAATTCTGTGTAATGTTAAACATTCTTCTTGAGGGTTACATTTGATGCTGAATAGAGCAGCTGTGTGCAAGGATTTAGTGTAAATCTACGACTTGGTAGAAAGTTCAGGAAGGACTATGGTGAGAGGTGAGTAAAGCATATTTTATAGCCACTTATATAAATATCTGTCCTCAAGACTTTAAAGTGGTGATGTGTGTCAATACAGTCATGTACTCTCCCAATATTTCCCTAGTATCTAAAAGAGTATAAAATTGTTAGTCTAGGTAAGGATTATATTTTGACCACCAATAGATAAAAAATGGTGATTAGCAAAGTTTATTATTATATAGGAAACTGAAAATTGACCCAGATTGTTTATTGGTTATTTTCCTGATGTCTTTCTTCCCTGACAAGGGCTAACTTTATTCAGTATGTAATGAAATTTAGTAACAGTGTACATAGTTCATATATATATATATATATAATGTACAGACTTAATTAACCTAGCTAAGATTATTATCTTTTTGAGATAGGAGAAAAATCCTAACATTCCAGACACAGTCAAGATAGCCCCAAATTGAAAGACAAATGAAGACAATATTCAAATATAAAGGGAATTTGGAAAGCATAATAACTTAAAATGAAAAAAAAAAAAAAGTTAAAAAAGTTTTTTTCATTCTTTCCTCCAGTTTTGAGGGTCAAGTTGAAAGCTGTATACTGTAGAACTACTATTTATACTTAAACCTGTGTAATCTCAATACATTCATTTTACTTACAATAAAAACAGAATATGATTCAGACTCAAATATGACACAAAAATTATACTTTAAGTACCAGAGCATACATTGCATATAGTAATTTATTTGACATCTGAGTTAATTTTAAACTATGGGTATGTGTAAAGATTAGAGCTTTGTCTTCTCAGAGTTTCCTCCAGGTTCTCCTGAAATTGCACCCAAGGCAGCACGACCTTTTCTTTCCCCTGTGAGTCTTCTATTGATTTTCATCCTTCAGTTGTGAGTTCTTTTTATGTGTGTCCTACTCTTCAAATTGTTATCTGACTCCTACAGTATTAATTATCCATGCTGCATTACAAATTACACCCAAATTTAGCAGCTTCAAACAGCATACATTTATAATCTCACACTTTTTATGTGTCAGGAATCTGGCACGAATCCTCTGATTCAAGGTCTCAGGAAGTTGCGATCAAAATTTTGCCTTGAGACAAATTCACCTCAAGGTTCAGTAGAACCTGGAGAATCCTTTTTCAATTTCACTTAGTGTTAGTGGGCAGGATGTCATTGTTTGCAGGCTGCTGACTGAAATCCTCAGTTGTTTGCAGAAACTAGCCAGTGGCCTTCTTTATCACAGCAAACATTTGAGAAAAATGAGAGAAAGAATACCAGGAAAATGAAAGTCAAAGTATTTTATAACTGAATATTAGATATGACATTCCATTACTTTTGCAGTATTCTACTTATCAAGAAGAAAATCACTAGGTCTATTAAACATTTAAACTATTTTACAAAGCTTTAGTATTCAAAAGAATATGGTATTGGCATAAAAACAGATGCACAGAAAAAACAAACAGAGCTGAAAGTTCATAATTATATCCATACTTACATGGCCGACTAATTTATGCAAAGAAACGAAAAGCACTCAGCAGGGGAAAGATAGCCTCTTAAAAAATGGTGTTGGAAAAACTGGTCAGACATGTAAGGTAGTGAAACTAAACCCCTATCTTGCACCATACACAATAATAAACTCACAAATGGTTTAAAGATTTGACTGTAAGACCAGAAAACAAAGAACTAGAAGGAAACATAGGTAGCATACTCACTGAGACTGGTCTTTGACATCAAAGGCTAAGGCAACACATCAAACACAAACACGAATTAAAAAGTTTCTGTATGGCAAATGAAACCATGGACAAAGTGAAAGGGCAACCTGTGGCATGAGACAGTATTTGTAAATCATATATCTGATAAGCGGTTAATTTGTAAATTATATGAAGAACTCCTACAACTCACTAGATAAAAAAAACAAGCAATCCAATTAAAAATGGGCAAAGGAACTGAATAGACATTTTCTCAAGATATGAATGACCAAAAGATACATGAGAAGTGCTCAATGTCACAAAATATTGTGGAAATGTAAATTAAAACCACAGTGAGATAGCACATCACACCTGGAAGAGTGACTATTATCAAGAAATTAAAAAAAAAAAAAAAAGAAAGAAAGAAGTCATGGTGAAGATGTGGAAAACAAGTCAAGCCCTGTGCACTGTGTTACACAAGTGGGAATATAAATGGGTATAGCCGTTACGTAAACAATGTGGAGGTTTCTCAAAAACAACAACAGAAACAACAACTTTAAACTACCATACCACTGAGCAATTCCACTTCTGGGTATTTATCCAAAAGAAATGAAATCATGGTCTAGAAGGGATCTATGCCCCAATGTAAAGGGTATCATTATTTGAAATACCAAGATATGGACACAAGTAAAGATGAATGGATAAAGAAAATATGGTATATACATAAAACAGAATATTATCCAGCCATTAAAAAAGAGAAATCTTTAAAAAATAAAAATTAAAAGAACCAACAAGAAGGGAATCTTGCCATTTGTAACAACACAGATAGATATTAGGAGTAGAATATTTACTGAAATTATTCAGACAGAAAAAAACAAATACTGTATGATATCATGAGAAATCTGAAAACAAAAACAATAATAACAATAAAACCAAATAGAATTCACAGATACAAAAAACAGACTGGTAGTCTTCAGGGACAAGGGGTGGGAGTAAGAAAAACAGGTGAAGTTGGGTCAAATTACACAAATTTCCACTTATAAGATAAATAAATACTGGAGATAAAATGTACAGCATGATCTCTACAGTTGACAATACTGTATGCACATTTGAAAGTTACTAAGATGTCCTTTTCATTATAGGGGACTGGAATGCAAAAGTGGGAAGTCAAGAAACATCTGGAGTAACACAAATTTGGCCTTGAAGTACAGAATGAAGCAGGGCAAAGTCTAATAGAGTTTTGCTAAGGGAACGCACTGGTCATAGCAAGCACCCTCTTCCAATAACACAAGAGAAGACTCTACACATAGACATCACCAGATGGTCAACACCAAAATCAGATTGATTATATTCTTTGCAGCCAAAGATGGAGAAGTCCTATGCAGTCAGCAAAAACAAGACTGGGAGCTGACTGTGGCTCAGATCATAATCTCCTTATTGCCAAATTCACACTTAAATTGAGAAAGTAGGGGGAACCACTAGACCATTCAGGTATGACCTAAATCAAATCCCTTATGATTATACAGTGTAAGTGAGAAATAGATTTAAGGGACTAGATCTGATAGACAGAGTACCTGATGAACTATGGATGGAGATTCATGACATTGTACAGGAGACAGGGATCAAGACCATTCCCAAGAAAAAGAAATGCAAAAAAGTAAAATGGCTGATTGAGGAGGCCTTACAAATAGCTGTGAAAAGAAGAGAAGCCAAAAGCAAAGGAGCAAAGGGAAGATATACCCATTTGAATGCAGAGTTCCAAAGAATAGCAAGGAGAGATAAGAAAGTCTTCCTTGGTGATCAATGCAAAAAAATAGAGGAAAACAACAGAATGGGAAAGACTAGAGATCTCTTCAAGAAAATTAGAGATATGAAGGGAACATTTCATGCAAAGATGGGCTCAATAAAGGACAGAAATGGTAGGGACCTAACAGAAGCAGAGGATATTAAGAAGAGGTGGCAGGAATACACAGAAGAACTGTACAAAAAAGATCTCCACGACCCAGATAATCACGATGGTGTGATCACTCACCTAGAGCCAGATATCCTGGAATGTGAAGTCAAGTGGGCCTTAGAAAGCCCACGGAATTCCACCTGAGCTATTTCAAATTTTAGTGTGGAAGAAGACTCTTGAGAGTCCCTTGGATTACAAGGAGACCAAACCAGTCAATCCTAAAGGAAACCAACCCTGAATATTCACTGGGATGACTGATGCTGAAGCTCCAATACTTTGGCTACCTGATGCAAAGTGTCAACTCATTGAAAAATGCATTTTCCTGTTGCTGGGAAAGATTGAACACCAAAGGAGAAGATGGCAACCGAGAATGAAATGGTTGGTTAGGTAACATATCTGACTCAATGGACATGAGTTTAAGCAAACTCCAGGAGTTAGTGAAAGACATGGCAGCCTGGTGTGCTAGAGTCAATGAGGTGTCAAAAAGTCAGACATGACTTAGTGGCTAAACTACAGCAACAAAAATATTAAAAGTTCGCATCATACACATGCACAAATTTTCATAACTGTGTAATGATGAATGTTAACCAAATTTATTAATCATCTTCCAACATATACATATATCAAACAATTATGTTGCACCCCTAAAACTAATACAATGAACATTATGTCCATTTTATCCCATATTTTACAGTTTTTTAAAATTACCAGAGTTCACTTATATTCCTTTCCCTGTTTAATTTTACCAGCTTGCTGCTGCTGCTGCTAAGTCACTTCAGTCATGTCCGACTCTGTGTGACCCCATAGACGGCAGCCCACCAGGTCCCCCGTCCCTGGGATTCTCCAGGCAAGAATACTGGAGTGGGTTGCCATTTCCCTCTCCATTTACCAGCTTACATAGCTATAATACAATTATTAAGAACAGGAAATTACTATTCATTCATGATTAGTAAATAAATTACAGACCATATTCCAACATAATGAATTTTTCATCTACAATACTGTCCTTATTATCCCCAGATCCTATTGAACATTCTGCATTGTATTTAATTATTATTTCTCCACCTATAAAAACGAAGCTGTCCTGAGCCACCCAATGACCTAAAAATATAGAAATGGCCATTTCATTTAATGAATAAGCAATGGAAAAGCTTCAGTAAGATTCCATGTGGAATTTATGATGAGAAGGAAAGATAACAAGGAGTAGAATAGCATCCCAATGAACAATAAAAAATACATCAGAAAACTCATTCTTAGATTAGATGAAAACAATAACTAAAAATTTCAAAATTATAAAAACTAACTAAAGAATAATAGGAACATATTAATGACAGGATACATTCTCTCAACCTAAGATCAAGTAAGTGAAAAAATTTTATAGTAAGCTTGCAGAAGACCTAAAAACAAAATTTGTGAAGTAGATTTATAGATAAGTAGCTGATTTTGAAAATGGACAATATCACCTATTTTTAAGTATACATGGCACATTTTAAAAAATGGATCATATTTTAAGTTATAATAACAGCTTTGTCCTGTGTCAGTTTAGCTAAGCTGGGGCTATAGTGCCCTTTCCTTGATGGTTCTAGGTTAGGATTTGTTGTGTAGTTGGTAAGTCTTGTTCAACTATTTTATGACCGAATGGACTGTAGCCCACCATGCTCTTCTGTCCATGGGATTTTCCAGGCAAGATTACTGGAGTCAGTTGCCATTTCCTTCTCCAGGGGATGTTCCTGACCCAGGGATAGAACCCGCGTCTCCTGCATCGGCAGGAAGATTCTTTACCACTGAGCCACCTGAGAAGCTCCCGGGTTAGGATTCAGTTCAGTTCAGTTCAGTCGCTCAGTCGTGTCCAATTCTTTGCGACCCCATGAATCGCAGCACACCGGGCCTCCCAGAGTTTACTCAAACTCATGCCCATCGAGTCGGTGATGCCATCCAGCCATCTCATCCTCTGTCGTCTCCTTCTCCTCCTGCCCCCAATCCCTCCCAGCATCAGGGTCTTTTCCAATGAATCAACTCTTCGCATGAGGTGGCCAAAGTACTGGAGTTTCAGCTTCAGCATCAGTCCTTCCAATGAACACCCAGGACTGATCTCCTTTAGGATGGACTGGTTGGATCTCCTTGTAGTCCAGGGGACTCCCAAGAGTCTTCTCCAACACCACAGTTCAAAAGCATCAATTTTTTGGCACTCAGCT
Source organism: Cervus canadensis (assembly GCF_019320065.1). Classification (NCBI taxonomy): domain Eukaryota; kingdom Metazoa; phylum Chordata; class Mammalia; order Artiodactyla; family Cervidae; genus Cervus; species Cervus canadensis. The sequence continues at coordinate 25,493,577 of NC_057389.1, read as the reverse complement.
TTCTTCACAGTCCAACTATCACATCCATACATGACCACTGGAAAAACCATAGCCTTGACCAGATGGACCTTTGTTGGCAAAGTAATGTCTCTGCTTTTTAATATGCTATCTAGGTTGGTCATAACTTTCCTTCCAAGGAGTAAGCGTCTTTTAATTTCATGGCTGCAATCACCATCTGCAGTGATTTTGGAGCTCAAAAAAAATAAAGTCTGACACTGTTTCCACTGTCTCCCCACCTATTTCCCATGAGGTGATGGGACCTGATGCCATGATCTTAGTTTTCTGAATGTTAAGCTTTAAGCCAAGTTTTTCACTCTCCTCTTTCACTTTCATCAAGAGGCTTTTTAGTTCCTCTTCACTTTCTACCATAAGGGTGGTGTAATCTGCACATCTGAGGTTATTGATATTTCTCCCTTCCGGCAGTCTTGATTCCAGCTTGTGCTTCTTCCAGCCCAGCTTTTCTCATGATGTACTCTTCGTATAAGTTAAACAAGCAGGGTGACAATATACAGCTTTGACATACTCCTTTTCCTATTGGGTACCAGTCTGTTGGTTAGGATTTGCTACAAGAAAACTTTTCCTAAATGTGGAATAAGGAATTGAAATGGCAGTCATGCTTTCTCTCAGATCAGCATTGCTCAAGAACTGGTTGGGATGCGCTGGTTCCTTTTCTTATACTGGGGTAGCTAGGGGCTGGGTCATTAACTCTTCTAATTCACACTGGTTATGCTACTTCCTTTAGTTTTGCTAATTCCTGGACCAGTGATTTTTGCTGATTCCTGGACCAGTGCGTATATAGGTCTTTGGCAAAGTGCATAACCATCTCCATAGTTGACCTGCATCATCAAAGTTAGAGGCCTAGAAGCAGGGAGAGACATGCTGGGTCAGCATAGAGAGTAAGTTCTAGTTCATTCTTCAGTTTCTGGTTTATCCTCATGAATTTCAGTGCCACTGACACTCGCCTACTGCAATTCCATGTTCCCTCCCGGACTTTAGCGTCACCACTGGACTCAGGCATCCAGACTTACATCACCTTCTGTTTCCTTAAGTTCTAATCTACATAACAAATATATTTTATCACTTGTAATGGCTCTTTGTCAGATATCGTTTTCCAAAAATGACTTTTAACAATATTCCCCATCACAGATGCCCTTTGAGAATCTTGTTACTGGATTATATTTCACCCTCTTCTTGAAACTGGGAGAGGTCTTGGCTACTGCCTCAACCAATAAAATAGGATGGCAGGGACCCCTGAAACTTGATCAGAGAAAGTGACAAGAACTTCTGCTGACTCTCTTAGGATGCTTGATCTTAGAATCCAGGCAACCCGTTGTGACCAAGTCTAGGCCACACAGAGAAAGCCACATTAGAAGAATCAAGACCTCTATCCTTCAGTTCAAGCTGTATTTTCAGCCCTGTCCTGCACCAAATTGCCAACCATGTTAACGACTCATCTTGGAAGTACATCCTTCAGTTCTCAGTTGAGCAACCCTAGATAAGGCTGAATGGAACAGAGATGTGCCTTCCCAACCGAGCCCTGCTTGAATTGCAGATTTCATGAGAAAAGCAAATGATTATAGTTGTTTTAAGCCACTAGGTTTTAGGGTAGTTTGTTGCACAAGAATAGATGATGAGACCATCATTTGCTATTGCTCTAACAAATCAGCCTGCAATTCTCTTTTATCTGTTTTATGCCATGGTTGAATAATCCTATGATTCCAATAAGCTTTAGATCTTTCTGCTCCTTACCAAAAGATGCGTTAATAGGCAAATTGAAAATGCTCAATAGCAAAAGATGCCATGGTTTAGGTGGCAAGGCATGTTAATTGTTTTGTACCTTACTTCTCTCCCTGCTGCCCTTATTACTGGGTTCTCTTAGAATACATGGAAGACTGGGAGGGATTTGAGGAACTTAGTCATTTTCTAGAGTCAGTCTGCATGCAGGGAATGTCAGCCAGCACCTGATCCTTCTGATGGATATAGGAGCAGTCTCTTGGGTAGACAAGCTGGAGCTGTAAATACTTTCATCTCACCCAATTATCAGTCCCAGGGGTTTCTGTCATATCACTCAGTAACAGCTTTGCAAAAGTTAGAAGCCCTTTTTTGAGATCCAAATTTATCAACTAGCAGTTTAATAAGTGATATCAATATTTCTATTCAGAAGAAATATGGAAAAAATGAGAAAATGTTTCATTATTTATGCTGTTTTCTAGAAAATAACAAAGACTATAATGCTAAATATACAAATGATTCAGTGATCAAAATTACTGTTTTCTTTGATAATGTTATTACCACCTGTTTTTAACAATCATCATTCTAGATAATGGGAGTGACCTATGGGAATCAAAAAAGATACAAAACATAGTCACATAGAATTTATTTCCAGTGAAACTTGGGGTACTGAGCATGTACGCTGCCATATTTGATTATTTGGTCAGATCATCTCAGATTTGAAGGTAGGAAAAAGAAAGGTTGGGTCCTTTGTATGTTTTTATTCTCTTTCCATAGTTCATCTTTCACTATCCACTTGAACTTTCCCCAAAAAAGTCCCTATTGGCATTTTAGCATGCTTGGAGGGATTGGGGGCAGGAGGAGAATGGGGCGACTTGGATGAGATGGCTGGATGGTATCACCGACTCTATGGGCATGAGTTTCAGTAAACTCTGGGAGTTTGTGATGGACAGGGAGGCCTGGCGTGCTGCGATGCATGGGGTCGCAAAGAGTCGGACAGGACTGAGCGACTGAACTGAACTGAGTGTTAAATAGTATCAAGTTAATAATGTTGCTGTGTAAGCACTGTTTATAATAGCTAGGACATGGAAGAAACCTAGATGCCCATCAGCAGATGAATGGATAAGGAAGCTGTGGTACATATACACCATGGAATTTTACTCAGCTGTCAAAAAGAATTCATTTGAACCAGTCCTAATGAGATGGATGAAACTGGAGCCCCTTATACAGAGTGAAGTAAGCCAGAAAGATAAAGAACATTACAGCATACTAACACATATATATGGAATTTAGAAAGATGGTGACGATAACCCTATATGCAAAACAGAAAAAGAGACACAGAAATACAGAACAGACTTTTGAACTCTGTGGGAGAAGGTGAGGGTGGGATGTTTCAAAAGAACAGCATGTATACTATCTATGGTGAAACAGATCACCAGCCCAGGTGGGATGCATGAGACAAGTGCTCGGGCCTGGTGCACTGGGAAGACCCAGAGGAATCGGGTGGAGAGGGAGGTGGGAGGGGGGATCGGGATGGGGAATAAGTGTAAATCTATGGCTGATTCATATCAATGTATGACAAAACCCACTGAAATGTTGTGAAGTAATTAGCCTCCAACTAATAAAAAAATTAAAAAAAAATAAAAAATAAAAAAATAAAAATAAAAATAAAAAGCAAAAAAAAAAAAAATAATGTTGCTGTGTAAACCAAAACACATTTATACTGTTACCATTTTTATGCTAAGTCAGTAGAAAATTTTAAATTTGCCTGGGATTTAATTTAACTGGGATTCACAGAAATCTTGCTGGGAGACTCAGAACGTTAGTCAATACTTTATTCATCTCAACTCATAAGGCTTTAATTTAGTTATTTTTTCCTACTTATTTTTCCCCTTAGTCAGGAATTAGAATTTCTGAGAAGTCTTTCTTCTCAGCTCCTGAAAAATCTTCCCTAATAGTACTGTACTGAGTTGACCCACTGTTAATTCAAAGCAGGTCCTGGGCACATTGCCTTGACTTGAAGGTTGTGGTTGGAAATCATTCCATGGATGTTTCTAAATGCTTCCACTGTATATTATATAACACGGGCAGAACATTTGTGGAGGCTGAGGCCAAGAGGCAAGAGACAGCCTGTTACCAACCTCAGACTCTTAACTACTCATTTCTTTCTCTGTGTATTTATACGTGATACATAATTACAATAACAATTTTATAAGCAATATCCCTGGAAGGTAAAGATTTTCTTCCTTATAGAGAGAACAGAACTGTTACTGGAGGAATCTTTTGTGTCAGACTTTGTAATAAAAAGGTAGAGGAGAGAATTGAAAGTAAATATAAATAGGATATTGACTGGCTATTGAGAAATTAACAGCCAAATGAGAAAGATACCCAGCATAGTATACCGTGAGAGGAGTTCAAATAGAGAACAGAACATATTCTGTGGAAGAAGGAAAAACCAAGAATTACATATTAATCCAAGAACATTAATGCAAGAACAAAGCTATCAGAGAAGGAAGAGGAAAGGGATTATCCCATTATAAAAGAAAAAAAAGCTGAATAAAAAACAAATCTATAAAGTATATTTTCTAAGGGTAAGCAGTTGAAATTGGGTTGTAGAATATGGATACATAACCACAGGACAAACTGACCTCATATCCAGTTTGAAATTTGAGTCCAGTGATTTTCTTGATTTGTGTCATATGCATTAAAATTTCAACATCTTATTTAAAAAAAGAAAAAACCAGGTTGTTAGCTTTCTTTCAACAGCTTCACAGGCCTCTCTATTTTTCCAGTGTTCAGTTCTGTGAGTCCCTGAACTTCAAATTTATTTCTGTCAAGTGTGATTTTCTTTACTTATGCAGCTGCAGCAGGTATCTTAATTGACGTTTTATAGGTGCAAGAATAAATCAGTGGCTCTGTTCCCACTGCAGAGTCCTAAAGGTATTATTTACCACAATGAGCACACGGTTATCTTGTCAACAGCTCCCATGTCTGTATTGTTTGGAGAAAGAGTATGGGGGGTGGGGGGAGAATGCACCTAACTTCAGGGGCAATAAATCAGGATATAGAATACAGACAACATCACTCACACAGACCAAACATTAATATTCTGACACAGAATTAGAAATTAAGCTGAAACAGAAAATGTGATTTGAGTACTACTTTTCACCAAAGAGCAACTTCACAAGTAGTTGTCAGGAGGTAAGCTGATAGAAGTTCATCAATAAGTAATAGTGCATTATTGTGAGTTAACTTTCCCAACAGGTCCATGAATCTTTATACAGAATCTTTATTCACTTTGTTTATACACACTACAAAATGCTAATGGTAGAAATCTATTTTAGGACTGGGATCCAAGTTAAAAAGGGGGCACAACTGATTTGACATATTCACATGATTGGCTTTGTCAGAAATGCATCTGGAAATGTAGCAACTCAATAGCCTCATTGTCATGGGCAGTAATCCAGATACAGAGTCTGTCAGTGAAAAATTTTCCCCAGCATGTGGCAGCATCATCACTGCTCCACTGGACTATTTTTACTATTGCGTGCAGAAATGTTTATCTTTCTTTTTAGATACTGAATGGTAAACTGTATGATCATAACACATATATTTTTCTAGTAACCAAGAATTTTAAGACCATGAGAAAATACAATGGACTATAAGGATATGAGGTTCTAATATGGATACCTATGAAAAAATGGCGATAAGTCAGCAGAACCATTCAGTTATACAAATGAGCAAGGGAAGTAACATCACACTGACAAAACACATAAAGAACACTGGGTTCCAGTTTTTGAAATAATTGGTCTACTATAGAAGTAAAAATTAGTGAATACAATCGACTTTCCCACATTCTGGGTTTAGGCTTTTATATTTGAAAATGACTTTATACATTCATTATTGTCTTCTTGAATTTCTAGTCATCTTATTTCTCCAGTATAGGGACTAATTTGTCATCAAATGTTTTGTGATCCAGAGAAGGTTACTGACTTCCTTAAGACTGCATAGAAAAGAAGGCATATTGATGGCAAACAATTATGTGAAGCAACAAGTCCATATCATGTTACTATAAAATTTCATATTAAAATGAGATACCACTACATACATATTAAAGTGGTTAAAATTTAAAACACTGACAACACTAAATGCTGGTCAGGTAAATTTTTTCTTATTCTTATCATATATTCAAGTAGATTTTTTATTAATACTGAAAAGGATTCTCAACTTCTGTTACTGTAAGCTGTGGTGTGTAATCTATGGTTTCAATTCTATCACTCTTCTGAAAACCTTTATTTCTGTAAACAGTAAACTTCACTCTCAGTTTCACTGGATCCATTCTTACTTTTCATGTATAGTTGATTAGAGTCGGTAAGATGTAATCAAAGTCACTGAGATTTCAGTTAACTTGAACCTCAAAGTTGCTTAAAACATTAAGGTGTATCAATTTTTTCCTGTATTTAATAAATCAGCAAGTAAGTAGGGTACCACTAAATGAGACTGACTGATGAATAATAATTGTTAACACCTTGATGTGTAATGGGGGAAAATGTTCCTGTTAGGTATACATGTATGCCAAACATGGATAACAATCATTTTGATTTTCCACTAGCGTACTGTGAGACTGTAAAGTCAAAGATCTTGAAACTTTAATTTCATTTTATTCTCAGGCTGTCTTTAATCTTATTACATTAACACCTGAGATACACCACATGCACAATTAATGAACATATTACATGTTCCTTATGTCACAGTACGCGATAGGAAGAGACAATCAACAGTAGCTTGTTCCTAAGGATGTAAATCTGGCATTTTACATGAATGAGTTCACATGATGTCCTAAGGGTGCCTAGAAGTGAATATTTTTTGAGACCATCCTTTTAGAAATAGTCTGATTTGCTTATTCTCTAACTGCTGATTCCATTTAGATATAATCATGAACTAAACCATGGCTATTTTGCTGCTCAGTGGTCTAGCTTTACAAAATCAAACTGTCTTCTTTCTACAACTTTGAACGAATGGAACTATCATGGCTTGTGAGCTGAATTTCAGTAATCCTTGTGGTGGTGATGACATTTCAAGCAAAACTTTATGATTTTTGAAAAGTAAGTCACATTCCTAAATGAAAAGTTACAAATAAAGCATTTACAAGATATACTTAGCATAAGAGACTAAGAAATGAAGACGTGTTCCAAGCATTTCAAATTTCAGCTTTATTTTCTAATGCACTAAATGACAAATTTGTTTTTATTCAGATATGGGATAATCTATATTTTCACATATTCCTATTGAAGCCATTGTGTGATTTATTATTTATGCCAACATTTGAAGTTTCTGTAAAGCATATAGCTGAGGAAAAGAACTTAATGTTTTTCACACAAAAGACTAAATGCCTCAGAAACTTTTTTTTGAATAATATTAAGAGTAAGAAAAAGTCTCAGGTCCTGCTTAAAATTCTAACTTGGAAATGGAGTTGCTATTGTCTTGATGTTCTTTACTCTTGATTTGGACTACCTTTTGTTATTTTTCTTAGCTCAATTAACTGTAGCCAAAATTCCTATAGCAATGTGGCTATGTGTTATAGTTCAAAGGAACATGTCAGAAAACTGAGGGATAATGATCAGTAGAGGAAGCTTAGAGCAGGGTTAGGATTCTCCATTATGCCCCCATCCTGGTGCTGGGCCTATTGTGTCTATCACATTGTTTCTATAAATGAAAAATAATCATATTTGGTAATTTGCTTTTTCCTGGAAGCATTTCATGTTCTGATACACTCTTAATTTTCCCGTAAGGGAACTGATACAAACTCAGTTGTCAATATGATGGCACAGGCTTTTATCATCCTCCCTGCCTTCAGAAACGTGCCTTACAAATCTTTTTCTACACGTATCTTGACTATTGAATACCTCCGATAATGAGACACTGAGTATTGCTGGGACCTAGCAGTGATTGCCAAGAAAGCTGGCAGATAATTTTCACTTTAATTAAGTATTCACTGTTCATTACTTAGTATAGTATGTTTCTTGTGTGAAAAATCTTGTCTCTAAGTGCAATTCTAAGACATACCAAACAAATCAAAAGTTCCTTCCAAAGCACGTGCTCGCTCTTTTTCTCCTCCCACACACACGCACAAACTTCTTGGTCTAGACTGGCTCAAGAACTTGGGAAATAACATCAAGGGAATGACGTGTAAGAGATACTTCTGAGTGGAGAAACACACGACATGCTTAGGGGGTTAAGTATGTCTTAGATGACCAACACAGGAAAAAAACTGCGTCAAAAACCTGGGTCTCAAGTTGTTTCTTTCCTAGGGAATAAAAGCTAGGAATTTATTATCCTTCTCATCTATTTTTTTTGAAGGAAAAAAAAAAAAATAAACACTCCTTAAAATTTCCTTTTAAGGCAGAATCTATACTTATAAAAAACTAAAGTCAGACCTCAGCTTTTCCACAATTGAATAGATATTAAAGCTAAACTAGTCCATGATTTACCACAAAATACTTAATTCTACTTGCAGAGTTTGAGGGTACTTTTTTCTAACTCAGCTATTAAAGTAGAAACTTTATAAACTTGAAGTCCAACTGCATTTCAAAGTGCATATTTTATTTTTTCCTTTTTCACAATTTATTAAATAATCTCCTTTGCTAGGTAGACTTTAGAACAATTTTATCTACCTTTTTTTTAAAGGATTATTATTATTTTGGAAGGATAATTGCTTTACAGAATTTTGTTGTTTTCTGTCAAACCTCAACATGAATCAGCCATAGGTACACACATATCCCCTCCCTTTTTTAACCTCCCTCCCATCTCTCTCCCCCTCCCACCCCTATAGGTTGATACAGGGCCCCTGTCTGAGTTTCCTGGGCCTTACAGCAAATTCCTGTTGGCTATCTATTTTACATATGGTAATGTAAGTTTCCATGTTACTCTTTCCATACATCTCACCCTCTCCTCCCCTCTTCCCATTTCCATGTCTATTCTATATGTCTGTTTCTCCACTACTGCCCTGTAAGTAAACTCTTCAGTACCATTTTTCTAGATTCCATATATATGAGTTAGAATATGATATTTATCTTTCTCTTTCTGACTTACTTCACTCTGTATAATGGGGTCTAGGTTCATCCACCTCATTAGAACCGACTCAAAGGCATTCCTTTTTATGGCTGAGTAATATTCCATTGTGTTTATGTACCACCGCTTCTTTATCCATTCATCTGTCAGTGGACATCTGGGTTGCTTCTGTGTTCTAGCTATTATAAATAGTGCTGCAATGAACAATGGGATACATGTGTCTTTTTCAATTTTGGTTTCCTCAAGGTATATGTCTAGGAGTGGGATTGCTGGGTCATATGGTGGTTTTATTCCTAGTTTTTTAAGGAATCTCCATACCGTCTTCCATAGTGGCTGTATCAATTTACATTCCCACCAAAAGTGCAAGAGCATTCCCTTTTCTCCACACCCTCTCCAACATTTATTGTTTGTGGACTTTTTGATGATGGCCATTCTGACCAGTGTGAGGTGATATCTCATTGTAGCTTTGATTTGCATTTGTCTAATAATGAGCGATGTTGAGCATCTTTTCTTGTGTTTGTTAGCCATCCGTATGTCTTCTTTGGAGAAATGTCTGTTTAGGTCTGTTTCCCACTTTTTGATTGGGTTGTTTGTTTTTCTGTTATTGAGCTGTATGAGCTGCTTGTATATTTTGGAAATTAATCCTCTGTCAGTTGTTTCATTTGCTATTATTTTCTCCCATTCTGAGGGTTGTCTTTTCACCTTGCTTATACTTTCCTTTGCTGTGCAAAAGATTTTAAGTTTAATCATGTCCCAATTGTTTACTTTAGTTTTTATTTCCATTACTTTAGGAGGTGTATCTTGTTTTTGTATCCATTCATCTAGTCTGTGTCTTTTGGTTAGAGCATTTAATCCATTTACATTTAAAGTAATTATTGATATGTAAATATCCCTATTGCCATTTTCTTAATTGTTTGGCATTGATTTTGTAGATCTTTTTCTTCTCTTGTATTTCTTGACTATATAAGTCCCTTTAACATTTGTTGTAAAGCTAATTTGGTGGTACTGAATTCTCTTAACTTTTGCTTGTCTGAAAGGCTTTTTATTTCTCCACCAATTGTGAATGAGATTCTTGCCAGGTACAGTAATCTTGGTTGTAGATTTTCCCCTTTCAGTATTTTAAATATATCCTGCCATTCCCTTCTGGCCTGCAGAGTTTCTACTGAAAGATCAGCTTTTAAACGTATGGGGTTTCCCTTGTGTGTTACTTGTTGCTTTTCCCTTGCTGCTTTAATATTCTTTCTTTGTGTTTAGTCTTTGTTAGTTTGATTAGTATGTGTCTTGGCATGTTTCTCCTTTTGTTTATCCTGTATTGAACTCTTTGTGCCTCTTGGACTTGAATGACTATTTTCTTTTCCTTCTTGGGGACATTTTCAACTATAAACTCTTCAAAAATTTTCTCATACCCTTTCTTTTTCTCTTCTTTTGGAAACCCTATAATTCAAATGTTGGTGCATTTGATTTTGTCCCAGAGGTCTCTGAGACTATCCTCAGTTCTTTTCATTCTTTTTACTTTATTCTGCTCTTCAGAAGTTATTTCTACCATTTTATCTTCAGCTCAATGATTCATTCTTCTGCTTCAGATATTGTGCTTTTGATTCCTTCCAGACTATTTTTAATTTCCGTAATTGTGTTGTTTGCTTCTATATGTTTATTTGTTAATTATCTAGGTCTTTGTTAATTGATCCTTGCATTTTCTCCATTTTGTTTTCAAGATTTTTGATCATCTTTACTATCATTATTCTGAATTCTTTTTCAGGTAATTTGCCTATTTCCTCTTCATTAATTTGGACTTTTGTGTTTCTAATTTGTTCCTTCATTTGTGTAGTATTTCTCTGCCTTTTCATTATTATTATTATTTTTTTTAACTTATTGTGTTTGCAGTCTCCTTTTCCCAGGCTTCAAAGTTGAATATTTTATTCCTCTTGGTTTCCTATTGCCATTTTCTTAAGGTTTCCTAAGGTTTGCCCAGTGGTTTGTGTAAGCTTTGTGTACGGTGAGATTTGTGCTGAGTTTTTTTTTTTGTTTGTTTTTCCTCTGATGGTAAAGGCTGAGTGAGGTGGTAATCCTGTCTGCTGATGATTGGGTTTGTATTTCTGTTTTGTTTGTTGTTTAGATGATGAGGCATCCTGCACAGGGTGCTACTGATGGTTGGGTGATGCCAGGTTGTGTATTCAAGTGGTTTCCTTTGTGTGAGTTCTCATTATTTGATACTCCCTAGGATTGGTTCTCTGGTAGTCTAGAGTCTTGGAATCAATGCTCCCACTCCAATGACTCAGAGCTTGATCTCTGGTCAGGAGTGAAGATTCCACAAGTGGCTTGTAACGGCATTAAGTGAGAGTAAAACAATTACCCCAAAATGAGAAACCAAAGATGAACCCCAGACAAATGGCAGTTACAAAATCAGGCAAATAATAATTAAAATAATGGAATATACACATATACATATACACCCATAAGCAAAGTCAAAACATTCCAACTAAAATAAAGTACAGTTGATTGATCTGGCGAACAAAGGAAATCAAAAACTATATTTAGCAATTAAGAACAAAACTAACTAAAGCACAAACTGGAAAACAAAACTAAAGCAAGGTGCCAATTGGGGAATAAAGCAATGAAAATGAAACTAACAAATATGTTGAGAGGAAAGGAAAGAAAGAAAAGAAAGAATAGATAATGCAAAGTTAAATAGAGGTAGATAAGTGATAAAAGTGAAGTCGCTCAGTCGTGTCCGACTCTTTGTAACCCCATCCACTGTAGCCTACCAGGCTCCTCCCTCCATGGGATTCTCTAGGCAAGAATACTGGAGTGGGTTGCCATTCCCTTCTCCAGGGGATCTTCCCAACTCAGGGATCGAACTGGGGTCTCCTGCATTCCAGGCAGACGCTTTAACCTCTGAGCCACCAGGGAAGCCCATAAAGAAGATTTATATACACAAGAGATTAACTGCAAGGGGAAAAGAAAAGTAGGGAAGGCAAGCAAAGGAACAAATGTACAAAAAATAATAGGTTTAAAAAACAAAAAATTAACATTAAAAAAAAGAAAAAAAAAAAAAAAGAAAGAAAGCTCTACAGAACTACAAAAGCCCAACATAGAGGCAGAGGTTTACAACAATAAAAAATGTGACTGAGGGAAAAAAAAAAAAAAAGCCTAAAAGCTTAATTTGATTTCATAGCTCCAATAAACTTGACAACTACAACAGAGGGGGAAGAAAAGAAAAAAAAAATCCAAAAGAATCTACAGAACAAGTCAAAACATAAGAATAATAAATGTTTTTCTTGAGTCACTGCTGTCAGAGTCCTTTCCCTCACTGGGAGTCACAGTCCTCCTCACCTCCCCAGGATGCCCTCCAACACTGTACCTACCCCTGACCTGCTGTGGGGGCCGCTCAGATTCTAATCTCCTTCTACTCCTGTGTGTTCTGGCCTCCAGTGTCCACAGCGATTAGAACTAGTGTGTTTTCTTTTGTGGGAGCTCTCAGTGTCCTTTTATGTATTCCACATAGAGACTGCCTAGTTGATCGACTGGATTTAATCTGCAGCATGTACAGCTGATGGTCTTCTTCCTTAGTCACACTCTCCCTGGGTTTCAACTGTTGTTTTATTTCCACCTCTGCATGTGGGTCGTCCACTGGGGTTTGCTCCTGAGGCTGCCCTGGAGGACCTGGGTTTGTCCCTGTGAGGGCCAGGTGTGGAGGTGGTGCAGATGCTTGGGTTGCAGGGGTTCTGGCAGCACCTGGTACTCAGGGGAGTTGGCGGCTAGGGCAGCAGGAAATACAGGGCTCTAGAAGGGGATGGCAACCAATACTGGCCAATAAGCTCCAGTATTCTTGCCTGGAGAACCCCCCTGACAGAGAAGCCTGGCAGGCCACAGTCTACAGGGTTGCAAAGAGTTGGACATGACCACAGCGACCCTGCATGCATAGATATAAGACTTGTTTCTGCCTGTGGAGTCTCCGCCCCAGTGAGAGTTGAGCATGAAGGTGGCGCAGCTGCTTGGCTTGTGGGGACCCTGGCGGCGCCAAGTGTGCAGGGACACAGACCGCCTCCACCGCAGAAGTTATGGCCCTATCAAAGTCTTTTTTCGGGCCTCTTGCAGCTGGCGTTCAGAAGGCCCCTTTGGCCAGTCTTTCTCCAAAGCTCCATCCATTCAGGCACTTAGAGAGCTCCCTTGCCTGGGGTCCTTCTCTGTTGTTCCACATGTCAGGCACATAGAGGGGCCGCCCTGACTGGGGTCCTACTTATAAGTCAGCACGTCAGTCTCTTAAAGGGGCACCCTGGGTGGGGTCCTACTCTGTAGTTCCACGCATCAGTCTCTTAAAGGGGCACCCTGGGTGGGGTCCTCCTCCGTAGTTCAGTGTCAGGGGTTTGATGGGCCAGCCTCTCTACTGTTCGGCTCTGATGCAGGTGTGTGGGGAGAGAGAGGCTATGGTGATGGCTCCACCCTTTACGCATGACTCAGCAGTATCGTCTTGCTTCCTTGGCTGCCTGGCTCTCCTCCACAGGCTTTCCCACCACAATCTCCACCCTCACATCCCCTCAGTCAGTCTCTCCACAGTCAACAGCAGCCCTTGCCCCAGGATTGCTCCACAATCCTAGGCTCCCAGCCACTGCACCTTCTAGGGGACCCTTGTCCCTGTCCGGGGTATGTAAGGTTGCCACAAGGACTGCCTGATTCTCATTCCATTTAGGCGGCCACAGATCAGCTGTTTCACTCTCAGCTTTAAATGTTTCTCCTCTGACTCAGACAGTTGCCCCGATGTGGGGATCAGACCCCTGCTTCAGTGCCCCCACCCACCGAGGGCAGATCCAGGCCTACTAACACTCCTGTTTTTCTCCCTAGTTCCTTCATACTGAGTTCTGTATGTTCTTTCCCACTGGTCAGGGACTCCTGTCTACTCTCAGCTGGAGTTCTGCATGCACTTCTGGGTCTGAAGGTGTTTTCCTGATGTATCCATGGAGAGAGATGTGCTCCATGTCCACCTACTCCTCCATCATCTTGTTCTCCATATTTTATTTTTAATAAACAACACATGAATGCATATCTTGTAAAACCTTAGTATCAATACAGCTTAAGTGTCCTAAGACCATTTACCCCTAAATCCAGTCCCCCTCTCCATATTAAATTTAGATTTAAAAAATTTAATAATAAACCAGAAAGCATACTGGTAAATTTGAGGAAAAAAATATGCTTTGTATAACTAGGCAAGTATGTTTTTATATCTGTCAAAGCCTGTTTTTATATCTCTAAGCTATGTTTTCTAGGGCAAATATCTGAGGTTGTCTGAGTTTCATTGCCCTTAAGTATAAAATGCAGGGTAGGTATGGATTTTTAGATACAATGTGTTAGCTGTCTGCTATGTACTAGGTGCTAAATAAATTGTTAAATAAGACACCACAAACACAAAAGTATTAAAAATTTAAATAGTGAAAAATCAGATTCTAAACTGAAGGCAAAGAAACACAAGCTTAGTAAGAATTATTAGACATTCTCAACCAAGAAACTAGAGATGAATTTTCCTGATGCCATATCTACAGAATAAATTCCAAAGGTGGTAGATCAAATACCTCCAAGATACATGTGTGCTCACTCTGACAAAGAACCTCTGGAGAAAATGCCAGGAAAAATGTGATTAAAACAAAACACTTCGTACCCCAAACAAAGCAAAAGCCAAAGAAAACAAAATTTCACTTCCAGTTCTCAAAGTGCAAACTTTAAGTCAGTACCAAAATAGAACTTCTAGTCTAAATCTATCATTTCAGGAAAAAAAAAAAAGGAATCAAACTATAAACTCTCAAACTATGAAAAAATTCAAAACTATATGGATTTAGTAAATTCAAGTCAACCCTATACTGACTGCTGTATTTTAAAAATATTTTTGCTAGTCAATGTATGGCAAAACCAATACAATATTGTAAAGTAAAATAAATAAATAAATTTAAAAAAATAAAAAAGAAAAGGAAAATATTTTTGCTAAAACGAATTTGGTAATAAAAGCACATCATCCAAAATATGTTTAAAGGTAACATAAACCTCCCTGAATGTATGGTGGTAAGCTTATGGCTCAAGTGTCAATTTCATGACTGTGATATCCTGTGAGAGCAGCATCTGAGAGCTGGCATTTCTGACAGTACCAAATCTGTGGGCAGTCCTTCAACATTTGTAATATTAGGAACATTCTCAACCAACTGCTTCAACTTTGAAGCCTGTATGCTTGCAAATGTAGAGTGTATAAGCTTTAGAAACATTACTTATTCTGAGAGGAGGCTGGATAGGGGGACATGAAAGAGAAGAGGAATCATTTCAAAGATTGTAAAAAAAATCATTGATGAGAATAAAAGGATTTAGGTAGAGAATCCTTTGCCTTTCAAATGTAACATGATAGACTTTATAAAACCAAACTGAGAACCAGGCAAGCTTTCAATTCCAAAGGGAAGGAAGAAGACCAGAGGGTATGAGATGAATAAATGTTCTAAAGAGAAGAAAGAATAAACTTGGTGTTGGATGAATAAATGTTTGGCTCCTTTGAAAGAACTGGCTAATTTCTAAGAAAATAAAATAAAATGAAAGCGTAACAAGCTGGTAGAAAGTAGCTAGAATGAAAAGCCCATTTTTGTCATGACTCAAATATTATGTAGATATTTTAATATACCATCTAATTTTCATCCCACGTGTACAACAATTATGACACATTCTCCTGTTTTCCAGAATATATCTTAAATTAGAATGAAGTTTAAAATATATTAAATGAGTAGCACAATCATTCTGTAAGGGGTTTTTCATATTATTGCAACACTAGCTCATCAGTTCAATTTCCATATTTTACATATGCCTTTACTATAACTAAGAATTAAAAAAAATCAATTATGTCCTCATTTTCCTCTCAATTTAAGACTGACATTTAATATTTAATGATAGGCATCGTATCAAAAATCTTATATAATCAGAGACAGAAAAGCTTCAAAATGTGTATCAGTGCAAATGTTAATTTGAACAAATATTGCAATGTGCTTTATGAAATGTTATCAAAATAATTAAAAACACATGTGCTTCCAATGCAGAACTTAAAACCAATAGGAAAGTTTAACTTATTTGCTTCTTTTACTGACAGATTGTAGGAGTTTGGTGAAAATAGATTTTTTCAATGTTATGCTAATGTATTTATGAGTCTATTTTAAATAAAAAAGATAAAATGTATAAAAACATTTATAAAAGGGGAACTAGGAAGCTTATTAAATATTTATAGAGGTCTTATAATAGTAGATATTTATTTTAAGGTTTAACTAAACATGATGCCATCCTCTATTTTTCTCAGTCCTTTGTTTATATTGAATAAGAACCTATATATAAACAGACTTCTTTATCTAGGTATTTCCCACATGTTCCCAATATTTTAAAAAGTCTCCTTTTCCCCATTAAATTGATTTTAATTATTATATAATTGTCAAAGTACTTAAAAAACTTTTATCAAACCAACAAAGTTTGGCTAGGAAGCACTGCATTGACTACTGAGATTTATAGGATATTGATATTTTCTGGCACTCTTTAAAGAACATATTGAAATTCCTCCAAGCCCTCAAATAACACATCATCCAGGCTATTAACAGATTTTTTTTTTTCAGTTTTGTTTGTATTTTCAGGAAACATTAGTAGTGGCATGGTGTTTTGGAAAAAGTGTGAGCCAAAGTATTGATGTGTTAGTTGGAAGTGCAAATAGAAACTTTTTTTGGTTGGTTATCCCCTATCTCAGTTTAGATTTTACTTACTGTCCCTGTTGTTTATTTCTTATTTATTTTGGGGGCAGAAGCATTTCTATGCACTGCCTCCATGGCCAGAAGGAACAGCTGGCATTTGCTATTCTTGAAAGTGGTGCCAAGGATAGAAATACGTGGGTAACTGGCAGTGTAGGGGACTTTGAAATCTGTCTCAGCAGCTGTCACTGCGACGGGCACAGTACAAATACGCAAAACGTTGCTCTTTGCTGCCAAGGCCGTCTGTACTTTTGGCAGCGTATCCTCAACAGTTCTGAATGTTGTGTGGCTGCCTTCAAGACAGTGGCACCGTGTGCGTTAATATGTAGACAGATACTGGATCTTTCATTTCATGGCATGTTTACCCAAGGGAAACAAAGGGAAGACGTTGCTATCTTTGTTTCACTGGCTTCATGAATATCCTTTAATTTGACTTGGTTCCATGGTCAAGTAAATTTTAAGAAATCTGCTGGTGGTTTTGAAAATTTTGTGGTCCTTAAGAAAACATAATTTGAAAATGGGAAGCCAAATTCTTAGGTACAAGATCCACCAGGTGGCTCAGTTGTCTAAAGGTAATTTCACATTTATTGCTTCCTCTCTGTCTACAATATAACTTCAAAAATATATTTTGTGAACTTCAAACAGCATCAAGTGGGAGAAGGTAAATGACTTAACTCTTACATCCTGTCTTTTTAAAGTACTTTTGCAATCTTTGAACATATCTATGCTGTTGTTCAAGTCGCTAAGTCATGTCCAACTCTTTGTGACCCCATGGACTGCAGCACTCCAGGCTCCTTTGTCCTCCACTATCTCCCGGAGTTTGCTCGTTCATGTCCATTGAGCTGGTGATGCTATATAACCTTCTCATCCTCTGCTGCCCCCTTCTCCTTTTGCCTTCAATCTTTTCCAGCATTAGGATCTATAGATGATTAGTGTATATTTTTGCAAATAAGGTAAGGAAAAAGGTAGATAAGAATAATTCCATTATATAAGCAAAGGATTAAATTTAAATGGATCAGGAGCAATTAGCTTACCCGAGTCGTAACTACCATAAATAAACATTTTACACCTCCTACCACTTTAAATGGAAGGTAACATTGGTTGGTTCAATACAAGCTAAAACTTGTTAACAGGTATCTGGGTATGAAGCTAAACACAGAAAAAATCTTGATCATGATGGGCTTTCCCCTACCCTCAATCTGTTCTTGCCACAATTTCCCTTTCCAGTGACATCCTTCTTCAGAAAAACCATCTTCCTTTCTACTGCCACACATTCATTGCACCTTCCTGCCTCCTGGCCTGTATTTTCCTTCACATGTAACTCTTTTCTCTTTTCCCATATACACCTAACAAATGAGAGACCCTTGTGCTATACCCTACCTCAATGCCAGTATCTGGTGGAAGCCTGAGTAAGACGCTATAATATACATTTATTGAGCCCTTAGTCTTGAATAGGACACATTTAAATTGCATTATATGAGGTATTAAGAGATATTTATAATAAACAGTAATGATACAGTCTTGACTTTAAATGGCACATTGATTAGGGAAGCAGACAGTGAGAAAGTTTGGGTGACAAGATATCTACAACTGTGACCAGAGATCAAAAACGGTGACAATAAAGAGAAAAAAAGGAAAAGCATGACTGGACCAAAGCAGAAGCCGAATGGCAATACCTTTAAGGTCTCGGCCACCCCAGTGGGGGCTCTGGAGGGGGTGTGCCAGGGTAAACTCACGTTGGCTGTGCCTTCCTACCACTGCCTCACCCACAGCCTTCAGCCGGCTGAGTCTGCAACGGACACAGGTGCTGACGAGCCGACAGAAATCCTTGACTATGAAATGTTATTGTATATTTTTGACAGCAAGGCAGCAGAGTGACATATCACAAGATCTTCTGATATACATATATATAATACAACTAAGTGCTATTAAAGCACTTATATCTTAGTTTATTGGCAACATTGTTTTTTGTTCTAACTGGTATAACATTATTTGTCACATTTTGTTGTTGTTCAGTCTCTCAGGCCTGTCTGACTCTTTGCAATTCCATGGACTGAAGCATGCCAGGCTTCCCTGTCCTTCACTGTTTCCCGTAGTTTGCTCAAACTGATGTCCATTGAGTCGATGATGCCATCCAATCATCTCATCCTCTGTCGTCCCCTTCCACACTTCAAAATATTTTTAAATGGAATTTATTTTTAGAGGAGTTTCAGTTTTATAACAAAATTGAGTGCAAAGTACAATGTTCCCATATATCCCTTCCTGCCTGTTACCATCTCTCTCTCACACACACACACACAGAAAACCTCTCTATCAACATCCAGCACCAATGTGGTACATTTGTTACAATATTTGTTATATTGATACATCCTCAGAGTCCACAGTCTATATTAAGGTTCACTTGTGCTGTATAATAAGTTACTATGGGTTTGAATACATTTAAAATTATATGTACCTACTACTATAGTATCACACAGAACTGTTTCACTGCTCTCAAAATCTTCAGTTCAGTCACTCAGTCTTGTCCGACTCTTTGTGACCCCATGGACTGCAGCACACCAGGCCTTCCTGTCCATCACCAACTCCCAGAGCTTGCTCAAATTCATGTCCATCAAGTCGGTGATGCCATCCAACCATCTCATCCTCTGTCGTCCCCTTCTCCTCCCGCCTTCAATCTTTCCCAGTATCAGGGTCTTTTCCAATGAGTCAGTTCTTCATGTCAGGTGGCCCAAGTAGTGGAGTTTCAGCATCAGTCCTTCCAGTGAATATTCAGGACTGATTTCCTTTAGGATTGACTGGTTTGATCTCCTTGTAATCCAAGGGACTCTCAAGAGTCCTCTCCAAAAATTTCTGGCTTCACCAATCCATTCCGTCCTCTCCTCTAATCTTGGCAATCACTGTTCTTGACTGTCCATAGTTCAGCCTTTTCTAGAATGTCATACAACTGGAATCATAAAATACATAGGTTTTTCAGGTTTTCTTCCACTTAATATGTATTTAGAATTCCTTGCTGTCTTTTTATGGCTTGCAAATCCATTTTATTTTAGCACTGAATAACATCCCATTGTCTGCATGTGCCAAACTTTATTTAATCACTATTGTTGATGGAAATCTTGGCTGCTTCTGTTTTGGAAGTAAAAATAAAATGCTATACCATACATTCCATGTGCACGACCCATATCGAGATTTATTTTTAACTTTTACTACTTTTTTCTTTAAAGTTATCATTTGTTTAGAAGTTGACAAATATTTTGAAGAAAAATTGTACTCCTCTTTGGTCTTTTAATTCCATACATTATTTAATATAGCATAAATTTATGGATGTTTTTATATATTTTAACTCATTCAGGTAAATTTATGAGTGTTTTTATATATTTTTAGCCAATTCAAAGACTATAGAAAGCTCTGTCCCTGACATGCTCCTTTTCCTGATTAACATGTCCTTTTAATCAATGCCATAGTTCTGTCATTTTATCTTAAGATATGTCATTATAATTGCTATATTTTATAGTCCACATATAGTTAGGTTTATCCAAGCATTTACCACTTTCTTTACTTGCAATATTTTTCTTGCACAGCAGAACTTCCTTTTATATCACTTTCTGACTCCTTGCAAAGCACACTTTTGAAGTTTTTAAATGAGATTTATTGCTGTTAAAATTTTCTACATTCTGGGATTACTTAAGTGATTTCTATTTCACTCAAAAATGCTTAAAGATTCTTTTGAAATTTTTTTCAGTGGAAATTTTGTCTTGGCATTTTGAAAATTTATTCTACTGTCATCATTTATGTTTTTGCTATTGTAAACTAAACAACTAACTCTTATTAGATTTTTCATTTTCCTCTACCAATTTTAACATCTTTTCTTTGTCTTTGGTGGCTAGTTTAAAAATCATATATAAATGTGAACATGTATTTTTACTGATTCTTTTTTCATTCATTATATTTGTTGATTTTGAGTGCATGTCTCTCAACAGAAAATGTTAAGACAGTACTTCTAAAATATTTGCTTTTCCTCATTTGTTGTATCTCATCTATCTTCCAAGTTTTGTAAGTCCTCTATCTTTTGACACTGGTTTTGGACATGTATTCTAGATAATTTTTTCAGCTCTTACAGTAGTTCATTAATTTTCTCATAAAATATAAATAAAATATATTCAGAATTTCTAATTTAAATAATTATATATATGTTTTCAAATCAGTGATTGATTTCATAATTTTAAAACTTTCTTATCCTGATCACATTTTCTAATTATTTTAAAATACTGGTAAATTTATTGTGCACTGTGTATCCCAGACTTTCAATTCTTACGAATTCTTGCCAAAATGTCGTGACATCCAACTACAAAGCAGAAAAATCATTAAACAAATAGAATTAATTAACTGTTTTAATACTAGTAAGAAAAGTACAAACTGAAACTGAACTCTAATCAGTTCAGTTCACTCAGTCGTGTCCGACTCTTTGCGATCCCGTGAACCGCAGCACGCCAGGCCTCCCTGTCCATCACCAACTCCTGGAGTTTACTCAAACCCATGTCCATTGAGTCGGTGATGCCATCCAACCATCTCATCCTCTGTCGTCCCCTTCTCCTCCTGCCCTCAATCTTTCCCAGCATCAGGGTCTTTTCCAATGAGTCAGCTCTTCGCATCAGGTGGCCCAAGTATTGGAGTCACAACTTCAACATCAGGCCTACCAATGAACACCCAGGATTTATCTCCTTCAGGATGGACTGGTTGGATCTCCTTGCAGTCCAAAGGACTCTCAAGAGTCTTCTCCAACACCACAGTTCAAAAGCATCAATTCTTCAGCACTCAGCTTTCTTCACAGTCCAACTATCACATCCATACATGACCATTGGAAAAACCATAGACTTGACTAGATGGACCTTTGTTGGCAAAGTAATGTCTCTGCTTTTTAACATGTTATCTAGGTTGGTCATAACTTTTCCTCCAAGGAGTAAGTGTCTTTTAATTTCATGGCTGCAATCACCATCTGCAGTGATTTTGGAGCCCCCAAAAATAAAGTTTGACACTGTTTCCACTGTCTCCCCATCTATTTCCCATAAAGTGATGGGACCAGATGCCATGATCTTAGTTTTCTGAATGTTGAACTTTAAGCCAAATTCTTCACTCTCCTCTTTCACTTTCATCAAGAGGCTTTTTATTTCCTCTTCACTTTTTGCCACAAGGGTGGTGTCATCTGCATATCTGAGGTTATTGATATTTCTCCTGACAATCTTGATTCCAGCTTGTGCTTCTTCCAGCCCAGTGTTTCTCATGATGTACTCTGCATGTAAGTTAAATACGTAGGGTGACAATATACAGCCTTGACATACTTCTTTTCCTATTTGGAACCAGTCTGTTGTTCCATGTCCAGTTCTAACTGTTGCTTTCTGACCTGCATACAGGTTTCTCAAGAGGCAGGTCAGGTGGTCTGGTATTCCCAGCTCTTTCAGAATTTTCCAGAGTTTATTGTGATCCACACAGTCAAAGGCTTTGGCATAGTCAATAAAGCAGAAATAGATGTTTTTCTGGAACTGTCTTGCTTTTTTGATGATCCAGTGGATGTTGACAATTTGATCTCTGGTTCTTCTGCCTTTTCTGAAACCAGCTTGAACATCTGGAAGTTCACGGTTCACGTATTGCTGAAGCCTGGCTTGGAGAATTTTGAGCATTACTTTACTAGCATGTGAGATGAGTGCAATTGCGTGGTAGTTTGAGCATTCTTTGGGATTGCCTTTCTTAGGAACTGGAATGAAAATGGACCTTTTCCAGTCCTGTGGCCACTGCTGAGTTTTCCAAATTTGCTGACATATTGAGTATAGCATTTTCACAGCATCATCTTTCAGGATTTGAAATAGGTCATTTGGAATTCCATCACTTCCACTAGCTTTGTTCATAGTGATGCTTTTTAAGGCCCACTTGACTTCACATTCCAGGATGTCTGGCTCTAGGTGAGTGATCACACCATTGTGATTATCTGGGTTCTGAAGATCTTTTTTGTACAGTTCTTCTATGTATTCTTGCCACCTTTCTAAATATCTTCTCCTTCTGTTAGGTCCATATTATTTCTGTCCTTTATGGAACCCGTCTTTGCATGAAATATTCCCTTGGTGTCTCTAATTTTCTTGAAGAGATCTCTAGTCTTTCCTATTCTGTTGTTCTCCTCTATTTCTTTGCATTGATTGCGGAGGAAGGCTTTCTTCTCTCTCCTGGCTATTCTTTGGAACTGTGCACTCAAATGGGAATATCTTTCCTTTTCTCCTTTGCTTTTCGCTTCACTTCTTTTCACAGCTATTTGTAAGGCCTTCTCAGACAACCATTTTGCCTTTTTGCATTTCTTTTCCATGGATATGGTCTTGATCTCTGTCTCCTGTACAATGTCACAAACCTCCGTCCATAGTTCATCCGGCACTCTGTCTATCAGATCTAGTCCCTTAAAGCTATATCTCACTTCCACTCTATAGTCATAAGGGATTTGATTTAGGTCATACCTGAATGGTCTAGTGGTTTTCCCTACTTTCTTCAATTTAAGTCTGAATTTGGCAGTAAGGAGTCATGATCTGAGCCACAGTCAGATGTATTCCAATAGGTACTCTTAAATGTTTTCATTTTTAGTATGTTGCTATGATTAATAGTGGGTTAGAATGATTATAAATTTTTAGGTGAACAATTAAAAAGGTAGGTTGAAAAGTGACATGCAGATTATAATTGAACTGTAATGCATAATTGTCTGTATACATAGAAAATTACTATCCTATATGTACCAAAAATATATTTTAGTGTAAAGGTGATTTTCTTTTTATTTTATATAGTTTCATATATAACTTATGTATTTTTACTTGTGAAAAAGCAAGCTATAATTATATGTTTTAAAAAGCACTTATCTTCCCTAGTCAGCTAAAGATAATACAGGTGAAATATATATACTTAATATATTTTCTATATTTAATGTAATAAATCAATGAATCATCCCATGTGCATAGTACCTCAGAAAAGATAAAAATGGTCCCTGCTCTTAAAGAGTTTATATTCAGTGACAAGACAACATGCCAAAAAGGAAACAGAGTAAAAGACTGAGCAGATTTGTTAAAATGCAAGGCAGTATTTCCTCTTAAACTTCTACAACTAAGGAACAGAGGTAAGTCAGTTACACTCTATATAATCTTCCTCATTTGTCAATGTCATTACTATCCTACCTAAGTCAAGCTGTTGTGAGATAAAACTCAGTCACACACCAAGTAGGGCCTCACACACACACAAAAATGTGTTAAGTAGATGCATTACTAACACTCTTCTGGCTGAGAAGTGATTTAAGTGTTGCTTTGTGTCTCAGATAGTGAACCTGAGTTAAAATCACTCTTTAAAATAACCTTATAAATATACGTGGAAAGGATAACAGAGGACTGCTGGGTAGTCTCGCTCTTCTCTATTCATAGACTCAAAGTCTAATTTCCAAAGCTGTCTTGATTTTTTTTTTAACTACAAAGGAAACTGGAGAAGACAAAGAATCCACTTAATTCCTGGGAAAACAATGTGTCTACTCTCTAAAATCACATGCGACTATGTAGGTTTTTGGGTTTTTTTTTTTTTTTGGCTTCGTAAATATTGCACCACACCACAACTCATGGTCTTTAGGGACACTGAAGCTTCCTGAAAGAAAAGGGTTGATACTTTCCCACTTTCTTTCTTCAGTTTCATGGTAATTGATATATTTCTAGTGATTGTCAAGGAAGGTCTTTACTGACACTGATGAGGAGAAAAGGGTACAAAATTTCCACTATGTGAAAGAAAGACTGGAAGGACTGATGCTGAGGCTGAAGCTCCAATATTTTTGCTACCTAATGTGAACAGCTGATTCATTGGAAAAGACCCTGATGCTGGGAAAGATTGAAGCCAGGAGGAGAAGGGGATGACAGAGGATGAGATGGTTGGATGGCATCACCGACTCAATGGACATGAGTTTGAGCAATCTCTGGGAGATGGTGAAGGACAAGGAAACCTGGTATGCTGCAGTCTATGGGGTCGCAAAGAGTCGGACATGACTGAGAGACTGAAAAACAACCAATGTGAAAAACTGTGAATGGACTTTGTTGGTGACCAGAACTCAATATGTGCTTGACTGTCATGGGAAAGGGCATTACGGTAAGCATTACATTTGGTTAACTCCTGAAATATTTCCCAAAAACTATGGGTGATAAACATACTTTTGTTATTTAATAACTCCAACATACTTTACTATGCATTATGAATTATACATAAGTTCAGCTGTCCCTCAGTATCTCTGGGGGATTGGTTCCAATACTTCCAATGGATAGCAAAATCCACAGATGCTCAAGTTCCTTATATAAAATGATATAGTACAGTTGGTCCTTGCTATCCCTGTGTTCTACACCAGCCAATAGGGAGGGTCAACTGTATGTGTCTATAAACAAACTTTGTTCCAAGAACTCACATGCTAGAAAAAAAACAGTAAGCTATATATGTTAACAATTATATTATGAAGCTAACACTGATACAACTAAATTTACTAATTTTATACAAGCAGAAGATAGGTTTTACTTCTATTACTTGAAATAGAGAAAGATTCTACAGAAAGATGTAGATGATCAAAGATGAGATGTCAACTGACTAGAACTTTAAACCATAAAATGTAAAAGGTGGATAGATTCTCATGATACGGAGATATAGGACAATGCATTCATGATCGAAAACCATTGATAAATAACAAGAGAGAAAACAGAAAACATAGGATGGATCTGGATAACAATGGGCAGTGATTTTGTATTTTTATTTCTTTTAGTTCTTAAAAAATTGTTTTTTTTTCCTTGTTCCTTTTTCATTGGAGATGATTGCTTCACAATATTGTGTTGGCTTCTGTCATACAACAATGTATACATTTATCTCCGCCACAAGTATACATCTGTCTCCTCCCTCCGGAACCTTCTCCCCACCCCTGCAGGTTGTCACAGAGCATTGGACTGAACTATCTGTGCCCAGACAGCAGCTCGGCACTGGATATCTATGTTACATATGATGGTGTATATATGTCAATGCGACGCCCACAGTTTGGTCCACCTTCTTCCCCTGCTGTGTCCAAAGTCTGTTCTCTAAGTTCTCTGCTGTTCTCAAAGTCTGTCTTTGAGTTTCCATTCCAAGGAGGTAGTACAATTAGAAACATGGATTAAAAAAAATAATAATAAAGAGTAGAGAGCTGGGTGTGAATGAGGAGCTGTGTTAAAAGTTCACTTTAGAACCTGTTAAAATACATGCAGGCAAGACATCCTGGTAGAAAGGCATATAAGGCAGGTTGAAATGTGAAGCTCGATTGTTAGAAATATATCAGAACTTTATGGAAGTTATTCTCAGCAGAAGTGACTACTGAAGTCATTTAGGATTTTGTATTTTAAAACTACTTCCCTAACCTTCAAAGTTCTTTGGGACTTTCATTTCCTAGACTTATGACCCATGGTGGGGGGGAATAGAAGTATATTAAATTCTGTAGGCAATTTTTATGTTTCAATAGAAATTAGGGTCTTTCCTAATTAAGACTATTGTTTAAATTCTTCTGTTCAGTTTTTAACTTTAGAGGTGTTATCATCTTTATATATGCTACCAATATAACAACAAATAGTTGCTTCTAAAGTGTATTATTAAAAACAAATTATGTCTTCAAATTAGGAAAGTCAATGCTTTCTTCTGAGAATATAATTTGTTTTTAACTGAGCAATTTTCTTTTTTGCATACATGTAATTTGTGTTCACTTTTGTACTTCTGTATTAGACTTCAGTTAAAATTACACACAATAAGGCTCATCATTTTATTTAAGTTACTTATTTAATCCAAATTGAAGTGTGCGCCGGAGAAGCCCTTTCCAAATAATGGGAACGTGTCTTTAGTTTAACCTAAATCAAGTGCTCGTATTTTAAAACTCATGTGAATAGGCTCCATAGCAATTACCTGCAATCTGCCCTGAGCTTTTGACATTAAACAATTAAGCTCTATTTCTTGACTTTCAATTAGTGTATTCACTATCCCACTCCATATTTGATAAGTTGATTAATGAATCACCAGAGCAATTTCAATCTTGTCAAAATAACGAAGAATTCATGCTATTTGTTCTTACCAACTACATTTAAAATCTTAATTCAGGCTCTGAGGCAGAGCTTACCCTTGGGGATTTTAAAGAAAGATGTGGAGTGGGAGAGAGAAGGGTAGGTGCTTCCAGAAAAGTTCTAGAGGTCATGAAGAAGGAGAAGTAGGTGTGGGCAGACCCAAAGAGCTCATGGTACTGCATGTAATTCTTTTTTTGCTTCATGGTTAAATTATACAATAACTTTTGACTATTGAAATGCTATAAAAATATTTGGTTCAAAAATGTTTCATTCCATTTTTCCAAATGCAAAGAACTCTTTTAACGATTTTGTTTGGACATCAGATGCTACATTCCTCTAGGAACCAATTATTCTGTCTGAAACATTTGTTTGCTGTCATGTAGACATGGGTTAGGTGACAGAAATCACAGACTTTCAAAAAGATTAGCAGAGGCAGAGAAAAAAAAAAAAAACTTTAAAGAGCCTTAGGGGCAAACATAGAAATAGCCCACATGGAAAAATTGAACCAATGATGAAAAATGCCTCTTTTGACATTTTACAGAGGCAAATAAAATGTGGAAATAACATTGCTCAAAATAAAATTTCTTTTGTAGTTGTATGAAACTACTTCTGTATAGGATTACATACTGTGTGAGGTGAAAAGTAAAAAAGAATCTATAGCAAATGTTTTAGCATGGAGTCAGATTTTCTGGTGTATCACATATGATAGGATACAGTCCCACTGTTTGGGGACAAATGGCGTTTTCAGATCATAAACATCAGAAAGTCACCTAAACCTAAAATATTTAAAATTGTAATGAATGTATCAGATGGTTTTATAGAATTCTAAAGTGACTATGGGCTAGTGCCTTTCTTTGTTGCCTTGGATTCACAGGAAGGTTAATCTTCTATAGCCCACTATAATGTCACTATAGTCACTAGCCAATCTTTCTCTTCCTCTTCAAATATTTTGAGGTAAACTTCCATGTTTCAAGTGTTACCGCTGGTTGCTCAGTCATGTCCGACACTTTGTGACCACATGACTCCGCCAGGCTCCTCCGTCCACGGAATTTTCCAGCCAAGAATATTGGAATGGGTTGCCATGCCCTTCTCCAGGGGATCTTCCCTATTCAAGGATCAAAAACCTGGGTCTCCCACATTGCAGCCAGATTCTTTACCATCTGAGGCACCAGGGAAGTCCTTCCGTGCACCAGGCCTACCGTAATTTAGCCTTACAAAGTGGTACCCATTGCGCATGCTCTCTCTCTTCCCCCAACATTTTGGCATCCAAAATTTCAATTAAATGGAAACCACTCACTCAATTTTTACCATGAACACATTTTGACCAGACCAATTTTTTCCTATCTATCCTCCGGTTAACGCCCAACTTCTAGTTGTACTCATTCACTAGTGGCTAAACTTGCCCTTTGGCACGATTCTTGTCTTTTGCTCCTTCCCCTGCACTTCCCCATTTCTTCTGTGATGAGTCTATCTACCCCTTTCCTCTGTAAACCAGGGAACCTATCACAAACGAGCAAACACTCCCCACTTCACCTCCTACCCTCGACATTTCTTTACCAGAAATATTCTTTCCGTTATTTATTTCATATTTCCTTGTCTGAAATATATAATGTCTTCCAAAATGCCACTTCCCTATGGAAATTTCCCAAGAAGGGGTTAATCTCTTATGGCCTGAGTTTCCAAAAGAGAAGGCAAACGAGCCTTGTCCCTGCTCACCGGTTCTAGTTCCCTGCTCTTTCTGAGTTACTCAAGGAGGCCATGTTTTTGAGGTCCTAGGTTCTATCACAGAGTAAGAATATAAATTTTAGAGCACGAACATCAGAGCTTTCTTCCCATATGCATCCCCATTTTTCTTAATTTCTTCAATTTCTAAACTTTGTTTAAAAAATTTTTTTAGAACATTTCTTATCTGTCAAGTATCTGCCTTTTCTGTGGCTGGCCATCCCCAACACTTCAATGCTGGGAAGTCACACATACTTCCTTATTGCACTTTTATTATTACACTTTGCTAACCAGCCCTGACCAAATCCTCACCAGGGAGCTACCTGGTCTGAGCCACCAGAGGAAGTCCAGATCTTCACTACCACTCAGCTATTCTTTATTTCTTATTTTTTCCCAACTGTATTCTCAAGTGACTGCTTGAAATCTTTTCTGACAGTACTTAGGTGTGGAATCAGGGTCCATGGGTTCTCCATCTTTCTTACTCTTTTTTCACAATTATTTCCTCATAGATAATTGAGGGCATGCTTTCATTCATTCCAGCAATCAGGAACCCCTCCACAGTGTCTTATAATATTTGTGTATCATCACTGAATCATTTCTTATCTCTTCTCCAAAGCGAAGTGGTCACTCCTGCCTATTACAGCCTCTCTTGCATGCCTTGTCCCACATCCTCTTTTTTCCCCTATATGCTTTTATATGACCTTTTTCAAGATGAATATACTGTAGAGGTTAAGAACATGGGCTCTGGCACCAGACTACCTGAATTCAAATACTTATGCTGCAATGTATTAACCACAAGAACAGTTATAAAACCTTTATTAGTATCAGGATCCTCATATGTAAAAGGGACGGGATAATAACAATACTTCTCTTATAGAGTTGCTGTAATAAATAATATATTTAAGATGTTCTATCAGTGGTGAGCAAACTGTTTTCTACTGCTATAAAAATATTTTTCTTAATTCCAGCACTTTCAATTACTGCACTCTTCCAGCTTCTTTACTACAACCTACTAAAATAGAAAATCATATATTTTAAAATAGAATTTTCTGTAACTGGCAAATTTATTTGAAATAAAACAACGTGTCATAAAATATTTAACAAGACTGGTGCATTTCATTTTCTGGATTCACCACAAATATATACAATGTTTCCAGATCAATATGTGGAAATTACAGTATTTTAAAAGTATTGTTAAATAATGGCATGACTGCTTTATTTAATCTAAAAGCATTAATAGTTATAATGAGTAGAAATATGTTGTAGTCTTCCTCTTGATGCTTTGATATTAAAATACCATTAAAGAGCATTCACATGTATTTACCATATTTATTTATTTATTTTTTATTAGTTGCAGGCTAATTACTTCACAACATTTCAGTGGGTTTTGTTATACATTGATATGAATCAGCCATAGATTTACACGTATTCCCCATCCCGATCCCCCCTCCCACCTCCCTCTCCACCCGATTCCTCTGGGTCTTCCCAGTGCACCAGGCCCGAGCACTTGTCTCGTGCATCCAACCTGGGCTGGTGATCTGTTTCACCATAGATAATATACATGCTGTTCTTTCGAAACATCCCACCCTCACATTCTCCCACAGAGTTCAAAAGTCTATTCTGTATTTCTGTGTCTTTTTTTCTGTTTTGCATATAGGGTTATCGTTACCATCTTTCTAGATTCCATATATATGTGTTAGTATGTTGTAATGTTCTTTATCCTTCTGGCTTACTTCACTCTGTATAAGGGGCTCCAGTTTCATCCATCTCATTAGGACTGATTCAAATGAATTCTTTTTAACGGCTGAGTAATATTCCATGGTGTATATGTACCACAGCTTCCTTATCCATACATCTGCTGATGGGCATCTAGGTTGCTTCCATGTCCTGGCTATTATAAACAGTGCTGCGATGAACATTGGGGTGCATGGGCCAAAGAACTAAACAGACATTTCTCCAAAGAAGACTTACAGATGGCTAACAAACACATGAAAAGATGCTCCACATCACTCATTATCAGAGAAATGCAAATCAAAACCACAATGAGGTACCATTACTCGCCAGTCAGGATGGCTGCTATCCAAAAGTCTACAAGCAATAAATGCTGGAGAGGGTGTGGAGAAAAGGGAACCCTCTTACACTGTTGGTGGGAATGCAAACTAGTACAGCCACTATGGAAAACAGTGTGGAGATTTCTTAAAAAACTGGAAATAGAACTGCCATATGACCCAGCAATCCCACTTCTGGGCATACACACTGAGGAAACCAGATCTGAAAGAGACACATGCACCCCAATATTTACCACATTTATAAATATTTCAATGAGACTTTGAAAAATGTCTTTCATTTTTGGTTATTAGAAACAGAAAAAGTATTCCTTTTAGTTGTTCAAATTTTATATTCCTCTGTTCTGCCTATGATAAGACACATTATTTCTTGAATTCTGATTGAAGCACATGAGCCTGTCTGTTCATTCCAACTGGGCATATGGCAACTAGGCTCTGTATCTTGCATTTGGTACAGGTATCTGGCTATGATGTTCTCAGGAGACCTCATAGGGATGATTTTCAGAGTTAGACGATTCTATTGGGCACCCAAGCCACTTAGAAGAATACTTTGTAGTTTGTTTCCATGCTTACATTTTTAAAATG
The DNA here is from genome assembly GCF_019320065.1 of Cervus canadensis. Lineage (NCBI taxonomy): Eukaryota > Metazoa > Chordata > Mammalia > Artiodactyla > Cervidae > Cervus > Cervus canadensis. The sequence goes on along the minus strand of NC_057389.1, from coordinate 25,462,536 downwards.
TAAGGAACATGTGGATAAGTGAACATTAGATATGCAAGGTAATACATGAATATAAATGTAAAGAATATTGGAAAGCAAAAAATTTTCCTATTGTAAAACTTTGCAATGGCTTAAGACATATAAGTAAAAGTTTAAAGCTTTAAAAGGTCATTTGCAATTCACATTGAAGCCTATAGCTCTATTGCAGGCATTTTAAAAGGTTGTGTGCATCAGGGTAGAAAAAGAAATTGCTTTAATCTAAATATGGTCTTGCCACAACCGTCTGGGACAAAAATATGAAATCGGATTCTTTTACATTCAGTATTTACAAACCTAGTTGCACTTTTTCAAAAATATATAGAGATTCCATGTTTAATAATTAAGAATCACAAAAATAATATGTTATGACAAGAAAAAGTCATGGTGAATAGTTTTAATATCTAATGAGATTTGTCCTTAAATATTCAATAAATTCTTTATTTAAACCTAAGCTAATTAAAAAGGAAAACCCTTTTAGCAAAGTTTTGGCCTAGATGTACATGAAAGGTTCCCTTAAGAAGTAAATAATAGAACTCAAAAACTCAGATGCATAGTTTTCTTATTTAAAAGTTAATTTTAATGAAATTCTTACAGTGAGCTGCATTCAAATGTAATGAAAACTGGCAACTAATTGTAGTAGAATAAAATGCATGTCAAATTTAATTGTCTTCAGTAATTCAGTTTTATTAATTTGTAATTGAATTAGACTTTAATATTTGGGGAATTTTTTTTCCCTGTGGAATAATTCTAAGCTGATCTGTTCTTATGCAATTTCCTAAGTGGAGACCTTTTTTAAATGTCAGCAAATAGATAATAATAATAAAAATACTTAAGAAGAAATATCATTTCCTATGGCTTGGATAATGGCACCTTAATCAACATTAAAATCTTATCAATATAATTGCCATAAACATATTCCTTAAAAAGGAAGTGACTTTTATCTATCTATTTACTTATCCTGCAGTCTAAAGAACACTGGCATTTTATCAGGTGTACTATATAGTATCTGGTTATTTTGAGCTTGTTGAGATTATGCTTTTTTTTAACTTGTCAAATTTATTTTATTTCCACAGTTTAAAATATTTATGACATACTTTAGCTTTTGGTATACAATAAAGTCTTTCTGGTTTACTTTTATCAGAGGTTTTCACAATGCGTTATGGAGACTAAAATATTTAGATAATGATGATGATAGCCCATGACATTCTACAGACATTATATTAGGTTGGTACAAAAGTAATTGCATTGCAAATGTAATTTTGCATTGCCAAACCAAAAAAGGTTTTGCATTGCACTTTGCCATATGATATTGGGATACATTCTTAAATAAATGTGATTATGGTATATATCACTTTAATACATATTTCTCTATTTTTTTTGCTAATGACATTACTTGCTGTTTATTTTATATTTATGTTAGACTAGGGAAATAATGTTAGACAAAAAGCAAATTCAAGCAATTTTCTAATTTTGAATTCAAAATGGGTTGTAAAGCAGCAGAGACAGCTTGCAACATCAACGACACATTTGGCCCAGGAACTAATAACAAACATACAATGCAGTGGGTTCAAGAAATTTTTCAAAGATGACGAGAGCCTTAAAGATGAGGAGCACAGTGGCTGGCCGTTGGAAATTGATGATGACTAATGGAGGGCATCATCAAAGCTGATCCTCTTACAACTACACAAGAAGATGCCGAAGAACTCAACATTGACTATTCTGTGCTCGGCATTTGAAGCAAATTAGGAAGATGAAAAAGCTCTATAAGTGGGTGCCTCATAAGCTGATCAAACATCAAAAAATTTTTCATTTTGAAGTGTCATCCTCTCTTATTCTACGCAACAACTATGAATCATTTCTCAATCAGATTGTGATGTGCAACGACAAGTGGGTTTTATAAGACACCCAGTGATCAGCTCAGGGTTTGGACAGAGAAGAAGCTTCAAAGCATTTCCCAAAGCCAAACTTGTACCAAAAGAAGGTCATGGTTACTGTTTGGTGGTCTGCTGCTGGTCTGATCTGCTAGAGCTTTCTGAATTCTGGTGAAACCATTACACGTGAGACGTATGCTCAGCAAATTGATGAGATGCACCAAAAACCGCAATGTCTGTAGCCAGCATTGGCCAAAAGCATGGGCCTAATGCATCTCCACAACAACGCCAAACACATATTGCACAACCAACATTTCAAAAGTTGAACAAAGTATGTAAAGGAAATAAAAAGTGTGTTAAAAATGTCACCTCACATCAGTCACAGTAGCCATCATCAAAAAAATTACAAACAATAAATGCTAGAGGCAATGTGGAGAAAAGGGAACCCTCTTGCACAGTTGGGTATGTAAATTGATACAGACATCATAGAAGATAGTATGGAGGTTCCTTAAAAGATTATGAATAAAACCACCATGTGACCCAGCAATCCCACTTCTAGGAGATACTCTGAGATAAGCAAGATAGAAAAAGACACATGTACCCTAATGTTCACTGCAGTACTATTTTCAACAGCTAGGATGTTGAAGCAACATAAATATCTATCAACAGGATAAAGAAACTAGTGTGTATATATATATATGCACACACATACATACACACACACATACAATGGAATGTTATTCAGCCATAAAAAGGATCACATTTGAATCGGTTAGAATGAGGTGAATGAACCTAGAGCCTATTATAAAGAGTGAAGTAAGTCAGAAAGAGAAAAATATTGTATATTAACACACATACATGGAACCTAGAAAGATGGTACTGATGAACCTATGTGCAGAGCAGAAATGGAGATTCAGACATAGAGAACAGGCTTATGGACACAAGAGAGGGTGGAGGAAGGAGAGGGTGGGATGAATGGAGAGAGAACGATGGAAACATATACACTACCATTTGTAAAAGAGCCAGCCAGTGGAAATTTGCCGTATGAATCAGGGAACTCAGACTGGGGCTCTGTGAAAACATAGAGTGGTGGGATGGGGCGGGAGGTGGGGGTGGTTCAAGAGGGAGGGGCATATGCATACCTATGCTGACTCATGTTGATGCATGGCAGAAACCAACACAATATTGTAAAGCAATTTTCCTTCAATTAAAAATAAGTTGTTTTTTAGTTTCAAATTGGGCTATGAAGTTTTGTCTCATCCACCATATTCACCTGACCTCTCGCCAACCAACTACCACTTCAATAATCTTCACAACTTTTTGTAGGCAAAATGCTTCCACAACCAGCAGGAAGAAGAAAACGCTTTCCAAGAGTTCATAGAATCCTGAAGCATGGATTTTTATGCTACAGGAATAAACAAACATTTCTATTGATTATAATGATTTCTATTTTGATCAATAAAGATGTCCTTGAGCCTAGTTATAATGATTTAAAATTCATAGTTCAAAATCACAATTACTTTTTCACCAACAATAGCACTGAGCACTTTACCACCACCCAGCTCTACAGAGGGGAGTGTAATTCGGGTAGTTCCCAAGTGGGAAGAAAGTATAATGAAAGTAATCAGGTTATCTAAGCATTCTAGTATTAATAGGTCTTTTATGAACACTTTTAGTATATAAACAAATCTATTCTGTGAATTCAGCAACATATTCTGTGAATTCATTGATTCAATGTGCAGATTATATTGGTTTCTGAACTTTTAATATGAACATTGCTGAAGCAGATAAGGCAAATACTACTGCCTTGTCATTTTTTTTTTTATGTTTTTTTTTTTTTTTCTGTGATACTGAAGTTGGTACTTATTTCAACAGTAAGGCTATTGTTCCTGCCATTTTAGGGCACAGGTAAGAAAGCATACATAAGATAATTTTGGGAGGTATGTCCTTGATGCTAGCCACAAAGGGTCCAACTTTCTTAATGAGAAAAGATGACTCACTCTTTCCTATCCTTTTATTTTTCTGCCTTTTGTCATAGCACTGTTATAACAAATACTCCCTCCCCCCATATTCTTTGGGGTTCTAATACCCATCTCCATATAACATTAGTGAGCTTTTGTGGATACTGGGTTAGTAATGATTGTTTTCATGCTTGAGGAATAAACCCTGATATGGAGAGTTGCTGTTCAGTCGCTAAGTCATGCCCAATTCTTTGTGACCCCCTGAACTGCAGCACACCAGGCTTCCCTGTCTTTCATTATCTCCTGGAGTTTGCGCAAACTCATGCCCTTTGAGTCAGTCATGTCATCCAACCATCTCATCCTCTGTCACCTCCTTCTTCTCTTGCCCTCTATCTTGCCCAGCATCAGGGTCTATATTATTGCTGATGACTGAGTGACCTTCCATTAGAAACCAGTGGCCTTTATGATACAAATCTGAGAATCACAGGGAAGACATACCACTAACTAAATATACCCATTTCTCCTGCTTAAATTGTGAAATTGTAGAACAAGATCATTCCTATTAATCACGTACATTTGAAAAGCTTTAAAATTGAAACATCTCTGGTAACACATTTCTTCTCAATTTATATTAAATGTAAGTATGTGAAATCACTAGAAAAGAGGCAAAGAAAGCCAAGTGACACCAATTTTGCAATATTAAATAAGGGAGGGTAAAGAAGGAATAAAAAGATTGAAGTCAATCTATGTCTTTAAAATATGAAAAATACGGTAAGCAGATGAGACATCTGCTATTTCTTTTTCTTTTACTGTGCTTTGAGTTTAGGACAACTGGTTGATTTTCTGCAGTTGTTAAATAACTTGCATTTTAAATGATAAATCCCTTTAGGCTTCCTTTTCCTTGATCAGACCTTTAGCACAACCTTGACAGCCAGTTGAGAATATTGGTTTGAAATTCTACTCTTTTACAGGCAGTAACCCAGTTACTAGATTGATATGTGGAAATGTATAGATTGGAAACTATTAAAATTTGTCATTGGCCTAATGGTGAGTGGCTGATCAAAGTCAACAAAGGAGAAAAATATGTCTTTGAATGAAAGGAGAACATTTTAAAAATATAAGACATATCTTGCAAATATTTACAACATAGCACTGTAATAATCTGCTTTCCCCCCTGCTTTCTTCTCTTCTCCCTCCCTCCCATCATCTCTCACTTTCTGTCTCCTCCTTTGTGTACAGAGTCACTCAGTCCTGTCTGACTCTTTTAGACCCAGTGGACTGTAGCCTACTAGGCTCCTCTGACCATGGAATTCTCCAGGCAAGAATAGTGGAGTGGGTAGCCTTTCCCTTCTGCAGGGGATCTTCCCAACCCAGGGATCAAATCTGGGTCTCCTGTATTGCAGGCAGATTCTTTACCCTCTGAGCCACCAGGGAAGCCCTCTATTTTTCTTCAAAAACACTGTCACAGTGTACTATAATTTCCTTTCACAGAAGCAATAGGGAACTATTAAATGGCAACTCAAAATACCTGAGAAGTTTTTTCCATTGAGGTTTGTTGATTTTTTTTTTTTTTCCTCTTGCTGACAGGAACATGCCAAGAGAAGGTATCACAATAATCCAGGCAGCAGACACTGATCTGCTATTCTGACGGTTAATTAGTGGATTGGGTAACAACAGGAAGTGTGTAATTATTATGATATATGAAAATTAAGCTTCTAACTATGTTCCTTACCTATTATTTAAGCTACAGCACGTGGCTCTAGTGAGTGCAATGTGTAGAGAGCTACATTTCTAAGCATAATAAATAGGAATCAAATGCAATTATTCTTGACTTCTCACAGAATTGTGCTGAGAACATGTGTTTAGCTGGTGATGCCAGAATGCTTTTTGTTTGGGGGCACTATAGCTTCCATTATTAGCTTTTAGATTATAGCTCATGTTGTATTTAAACTGTTGAGAATAATAATGGCTATTGCCATCAAGATAATCTACAAGTGACAGTAATTTTAATGCTCCTCTTCCTGGTTACATTTTGCATTAGAGTCCCAGGCAATGTAGTTAAGAGTGTAATCTCTGATTTTCTTTTTATTTATGTTCTTTGAAAAATGTTAAATGTTTAGAGGAATTATATGGCATTCCTACTTATGTAGTGAGTTTTATTTCTATAATTTAGAGCTAAAGAGAAAAAAAAAATTATCCTTTCCTTTTCCTTACTCCACCCAGAGATTTTTACTTCATGTTCAAAGATAAATAATGGAATGTTTGAGCCACCCTATGATATTATAGTAGTAAATGTTTACATCTTAAAACAAAAAAGAATATTGCCTATAGGAGACCTAGGCCTTCTAAAGCGGTTTGAGTGGTAAAGAACCTGCCTGCCAACGCAGGAGACTTAAGAGACCCAGGTTCAGTCACTGGATCAGGAAGATCCCAGGGAGGAGGGCATGGCAACCCACACCAGTATTCTTACCTAGAGAATCCCGTAGACAGAGAAGCCTGGTAGGCTCTAGTCCATAGGGTTGCAAAGAACTGCACATGACTAAAGCGATTATGTATGTAGGAATAACTGTATACACAGGAAACCTAGGAGGCAATTTCTTTTGATCTGAAAATTTAGGAATCTTGTGCTTCGCCCCTATGAGTAAAGAGAATATGTTTGGAGGATGAAAATCGCTGCTTTCCTCCCACTTGTCCTAGCCATAATTAGTGCTGTTGGAATCAGGAAATAACTGATTTCAGTATTTTGTCGGCCAAAACAAGTGGTTTGCTAGAATATGAGGCATGTTATGCCCAATACATTTGCAAATTAAATAAACATGAAAAAATGGTTTAAAAGATTATAAAGGAAAGTGGCTTTTTAAAAGTTTCAATTTTAACAAAAACAAAATTTCTTCCTACTGTATTTTATTTAACCTTTCCCTACTAACTGTATCATTTGAGTCACTGGTGAAGCCACTAGCGTATGTAACGATTCAGAAGCTTCATAAAGTGAATGTTCAAAGTAAGCACAATTGGATTTTGGCCTGTAGTTAGAAGAAGAGGGATTAACTCCCCAAAGAGAAATAAAGAGATAAAAGAAAAGACAGGCCTGGTTTGACCAAAAATATTAAGGATGAAAGATGGAAGATGAAAGGACAATCTTAGGAGATATCTAGCACTAAAGTATTCTAAATAGGCTATCACCATCTCAGTTTGTATATATACATATTTTAGTTTTGCTGCCTTTTTTAAAATACAAAATCATCCATGGTCATTTGGCAGGAGCACAGGTGTGGAGAGACAGCACTTCATTTACTGGAGCTGAAACTAAAGAAGAGCTTTGAAATACAGCCAGCTTAACTATGCACTGCTAATAATTTTTAGCATTTTCCGAATTCTTAGACACTCTCATCTCATGGCCTCATCTTAATACATATGTAAGTATATATGGTTATATAAGTCATATATATGCATCACTGATGTAATGTATATACTATATATTATAGTCATGTATAATATATACATTGATATTATATATTAATGTAATACATATGCCCTTACATATAGTTATATATGTATTATATATGTAATATATATTAAGATTAACATAGCTTCAAATTCTTATCTCATTATACATGGAGTATTTCAGCTTATATTTGTTTTAGAGTATTTTCAATGTCAATAGTATTAAATTTATATATAAAAAGATTTGATTTTGTTGACATTTAACAATGTTTTCTAACATGAAATTTAGTCAGAATACAGGATTCCAAGTCAAATTTTTGTCTTAATGTGATTTCTATATACAAACATTCTAAGTGTATTTAAAATATATTACAACTTTATAAAAGACTAAAATAAAGATAATTTTAAAATGTAAATTAATTATGAGCACATGCATGCATGTATTGAGAGAGAAGGATGAAAAAGGCTAAAAGAAAATACAAGTCGTTGAAGAGGGAAAAACAATTCAGCTTATAAATGCTATTACTGCAAGAAGAATCATAATCAATTTTTTCAACTTAAAAACAGTTTGAGTCTTAAGGTATGACAAATGTTTCTTATGTACTTATTATCTCTAACACAGAAGATCAGTTTTTGACTTGCATGAATAATTTGAATGATCTGCTTGAGGGACAGTTTGACTAATATAGAAAAAGTGTTCTGAAACTTAATTTTAAAAAATTCATTGAGCTCTCTGAAGTTGTTAATGGGCCATGACAAAACATGGTTGAGAATCTGAAAATATGTACTGGTTTTGCTGATTCCTAGTAAAGAGAAGCTTTAGAATATGTTAGAGGATTTTATAATGGAAAATTTTAATTAAAACCTAACACAAATCACTTTTGGTGAAGTTGAGTTCATTTAAAATGTAAATGAATACAAAATGTCCCCAGATACTTTAAGCTATAAATAACAAATGACTTCTCATAACTGAATAACTTGTATGTATATAAATTTATATCTTTTAAAAATGCTTTTCTGGTTACTTCTAGCTGAGTTAAAAATCTAGGCAAATATATGTGATGTTAGAGCAATTAGCAAAAAAAAGTAAAATCAATTTAGCTATTTTGACTCATATAAACTTATATCTTTTAAAAATGCTTTTCTGGTTACTTCTAGCTGAGTTAAAAATCTAGGCAAATATATGTGATATTAGAGCAATTAGCAAAAAATGTAAAATCAATTTAGCTATTTTGAGAACATAATAAATTTGTTACTTTAAAAGTCAACCTATAGGTTATACCTTGAGCCTGTTAAGCAATCATGAGTAATCTCTCATGATAAAAAGATACAGATATTTGATCTCTTTCAATGTAAAGCATAACAATACATCAATACTGTAATATAATTAAGTGTTCAGATTTAGTGCTTCAGTAGTTTTTTGTGTTATCCAAAGTTCACAGGATTTACTAAGTCTTAGGCCAAGACATCTTAATAGGATTCTGGCCAGAAAACTATGCTATTGAAACAATTATTTCATTTGACAATGAAAAAAAAATATAATAAAATTAGATGTGTGGATTCTGTCAAATACACTAAACCTCATTAATACCCACCATGCGCACTGACCAATGGCCTGGATGCTACATATCTCTTTTCTCCACTTAACCAAGGTCATAAACACCTTTTAAAACTAATGTTAAATATTACATTTCCACAAGCATTATTTAATGTCCCAAAGTTTATTAAACCCATTCTCTGGGCTTCCTTGGCACTCTGTCTACTATTTGCATAACATTTGCGCAATAATTTAATTTGTTTGACTTTAGTATCTGTCTCCTCACTTGACAGTTAAGCCCACTGATAGGAAAATAATCTAATACACAAACTTAGCAAATGTACAAATGGGTGATCAAATGAAATAATATCTCATGACATTAGGAGAGCCATTCATTCTGTCTTCTGATAATCGTCTCCCTAGAATTCTGAGTCACATAAGAAAGTCATTAATTGTGAAGTTCGTCCTAAGAGATCCAAGTTTGCGCCTCCTGAACCACGACTAATTTAAATCCATAGAGGCTAGTTCTGATTGCCTAATGTTTTGAGACAGTATTTACCTACATCTTCTAATGTACACTAGTGGTGGTTTAGTCACTAAGTTGTGTCCAACTCCTGTGATGCCACGGACTGTAGCCTGCCAAGCTCCTCTGTCCACTGGATTTTCCAGGCACGAATACTGGAGTGGATTGCCATTTCCTTCTTCAGGGGATCTTCCCGATCCAGGAATCAAGCCCGGGTGTCCTGCATTGCAGGCAGATTCTTTACTGACTGAGCTATGAGGGAAGCCCTAATGTACAGTGGTATGTATTATATATATATGGAAATATGTGGTCCCATGATTCTATGTGTTGTCTGGGCAGTTTTACCTTTTGGTTTTGTCTAGATTCACTCAGGTGAACGTGTCTGACAGTTAATACTGCCTGCTGCCTAGGGCACCTGTGTCTCTCCCACATGGTCTCTTAGGTCCTATAGGCTAGGCTGTTTTCCTTACATAGAGGTCTCAACACAGCACTCCAGGAACTCAGCGCTGTCCCTTACACCCCGTGCAGCTGATCAGAGACATTCACCACATGAGCCTAGATTTAAAGGGTGAAGATAACAGATATCATATCTTTATGAGAGAAGCCATAAAATGTGGCTATGTTTTCAATCCACCACAGGATTCTGTTACTCACTTAGTGGTTTCCAATTCCTGATGTCACATTCCTTCTCTTAAGTTTGGCTACTATTCATGCAAAGAGTAAAACCCTATCATTTGCTGTCACTGTGCTTGCTTTTTCCCATCAAGTTTCCCTTACTGACTTCCAAGAATAATTCGTCATGACCAAGTCACACTCTGCTACTTTCATAAGTCTGGTTACTCTACTACACATAGAAAAATGGACTACGTCAAAATGGTTACGAGCATTTTCAATGAGTAAAACAATGTATTTCTAAACACTGTCTCATATGGTTATGAGAAAATGAGAAAAAAATCCAAGATAATAGCATAAAACACTTGGAATAGGATGCCAACAGGGTTTGTTCCCCGCCCCTCCCTGCTTCCTTTTTGTCTCTTGATTTCCCTTAAGAACCAAAAGTAAAGAAAACAGGACCTATTATTCTTGGACCATTATTCTAAAGACAGTTCCGAGGGATTGCCAGATGATTCTTCTAAATTTATTAATACTAGGACACTGCCAATCCTGTTCTCCAAGCCAGTCTATAAAAGAAACCTGAGAAGGGGTTTCACTAAAGTGGAGGTACTTAGGAGCACTGTGTGTGGACCAGGTAGCTAGTGCTGTGTCTCAGGAAAGCACGTTTTGCAGAGGGCAGTGGGGAAGTAAGGAGGAGGCTCCAAAAGAACCAAAAAGTGAGGCTGCCAGTGCCAGCTAGAAGATATTGCCTGGGCGCTTCGAGCTTTCCATAGAGTTGACATGCAGAGGCATATCTCTGGGCTCCCACCGGATGGGAGCTCAGTGGAAGAATTATCGAGAACTTGGGGAGTGTGCGTGAGTGCCAAGACTGACACCTTTTTGCCTGAAAAATTCAGAGTTTCCTGGAGTGGTGATTAAAAGGAAGGGAAAGGGGAAAAGTAGCAAAAGTGGAACAGCCTGCACTCCCACTATGTGATTTCCCCTTGGGCTAGGTGGATGGTTTGAAAGGAAACCAATATTGAGCTAACTTAAAACTACCCCACTCAAAAGAGTAATTTTTTTTTTTTTTTACAGTAAAGGATCTTCTGCAGTAGGAGGCGGTGGGTATATTGCTGAGAGCAGGACAGGAAGGAGGTTGAAAGAGGTTAGGAAATTTCACAAAACAAGATCCACAGGAATTTGATGGGCCCATAGATGTAGCTTACATGAGGAATGGCACTGGAACATCTACCATAAAGGGGGCATCCATGGCCATATTTCAGCAGAATGAGTGTTATAAGCATCTTGCTTGATACTGATCTTAGTCTCTATTTAAATAGAATCTCAATTTCTTGACTTTTCAACTTTTATGCTGCTTAACACCTGCTGTATTTTTTAAGAAATGGCCACTAACACATTTTACTAAGATATAACTTAGGGCAAGTCTGTCTCCTAGTTAAAGAAAATAACTTGACACTATTGAGCTGAATAAACTGAACAATATGGCCGCTCCCATATGATGTTCAATCATTATAATTTTATTCTTCTTTTTTATGTTGAGAGTCAATACATTTACAAGGAGTTACTACAGATACAACAGCATAAATCTAAACACTGGGCATAGCCTGCTGATAAAAACAGATTATGACATTTACAGAATAAAATTTCTCCAGCTTTTCACGCAAAAGCCTACTCCATCTTTAGATAGATTATGCAAGCAAGCACAGTTTCAGTACTTACAAACCTCTCTTCCAGGAGCCATTTCAGAAAGCATGAAGGATATTATCCCTTGTTGTCAGAGTGATCCAGGACAAAAGATAGAAACATAAGTTTGGAATTACTGTGGATCTTTTGTATCGTTAGTTTCCCCTCTTTTTTTCCTTTTCTTGCTTGTCTCTCATGCCCAGACTGTCCCATGTGTTATTCATTCCTCAGCTGTCCCCTTCCTTAATGTTGCTTTTTAGATGCCCAGATAAGCGCCATGAGTAACCTTACTCCCTTCTCTTTGTCCAAACACCAAATTCTCTATTATACCACTCAGTGTTGCCCCACCTACCACGAAATCTCAGACCCTCTGCTCCTGGCATGGACTTAGGCATTTTAATGCTCATGACAAAACACTATGCTTGATAAGCTCACACTTAAAGAGGAACAAATAATGGTCTATTCAGAGATAAACACAGAAAGTATTTCGATACCCCCAGGGACCATTTACTACATTTTAACAACATATCTGCCTGTCAATGCAGGAGACCTGGGTTTGATCCTTGGGTCAGGAAGATCCTCTGGAGGAGAAAATGGCAACCCACTGCAGTAGTCTTGCCTGGGAAATCCCATGGACAGAGAAGCCTGATGGACTACAGCTCATGGGGTCCTAAAAGAATCGGACATGACTTAGGGATGAAACAAAAACAACATATAATGATTCCCATGATTTTTTTCTCATTCCAAGATGTTTTTACATATTCATTGAGATATAACTGACAAACAATAATTGCAAAAATTTCTAATTTTATTACCAAGTAAAGCTATACACAGCCACAGGGTTTATCATTCTGTAAACGCCAGATTCACAAGTGGCAGGCTGGCCCTCCTGGTAGAGAAGCTCTGACCCGGGACTCCGCTCTCAAGAGCTGCGTGTTCATGTCCTAACTGGATTCAGAAAAGGTAAGAGTGAGTCTGCCTCAAGGGAGCTTGCATTTTTAATTTAATGGGTGATGAGAGAGAGAAGAGCCAGAGATACTGAATTTTATTGTAGAACAGTTGGTTACCATGTGTATTTAATTTACAGAATTTTAAATTCAAATGGATCTTGGAGGTCATTGAGTCCAACCCTCTTAAGTGTATGACTCCTTGTAACAAAATTGCCAGACAGTGGTAATTTGATCCTGCTTGACTAACTCTGCTAATATAACAAACTAAATTTGTGAGGAAGCCTGTTCAATAATTAGAGCTTTGCAACTTTTCAGAATCCTATAAATAAGGTCAGTTTACTTCAGTGTAACTTTTACTCAGTTCTCTCTCCCTGCCCCTCACACACTCACCTGTTACTTTCAGACCTTCAAAAGGTTGTTATGGTCTTTGTAATTAACCAAGTCACTCTCTGAATTAGTAAAGTCACTGTCTTTCCCAAACAATGGCAGCAATGGCAATATAAAATACGTTCAGCAATTGGTGCTGAGCATGGCTTGTTACATGCTGCGTGCTGTGCTTAGATACTCAGCATGTATGACGCTTTTCAACCCCACGGACTGTAGCCCACCAGGCTCCTCTGTCCTTGGGAATTCTCCAGGCAAAAATACTGGAGTGGGTTGCCATCCCCTCCCCTCCAGGGGGTCTTCCCAACCCAGGGATTGAACCCAGGTCTTCAGCATTGCAGGCAGATTCTTTACCAGCTGGGCTATCAGGGAAGCCCTGGCTTGTTACATATATACCTAAAATCTCATTTTACCAGTTAAAGAAACTAACGTATAGAGAGGCCAATGACCTGCTCAATATCACACATAACACACCTCAATGTTGATTTCAAGATTTAATTCCAGGTATTCTATCTCCATGGCAATTACTCTCAGCTACTTCATCTTGCTGACAAAAAAAAAAAGAAAAGCCTTTCTTCTAAAAAATGTTTTTAAGACTTTTTATTTCCTGGGAAATTAACTCAAAATTCAAAAGTTGGGAAAAGAAAATTAAAATAAAAATGAAAAATAAGAGTCCATAATAAATGATTAGGGAAATACAACTAGAATATTTAAAATCAATAGATATACATGCTACTCCTCAATGGGGCAATATTAATGAAATATTATTGTTGCTGTTTAATTGCTATTTCCTGTCCAAGTTTTTATGACCACATAGACTGTAGCCTACCAGGCTCTTCTGTCCATGGAATTTCCTAGGTAAGAATACTGGAGTGGGTTACCATTTCCTTCTCCAGGGGATCATCCAGAGCCAGTGATCAAACCCTTGTCTCCTGAACTGGCAAACAGATTCTTTGCCACTGAGCCAGCCACCAGGGAAACCTCTTCCCCCAAATATAGCTGAACTCAAAAAAGAACAGAATGAAATTTGGCTATCAATCAATCTAGCCAAAGGGTAAGTTACCACCTTTTTTCTTCCCCCCAAGGAAAAAAAAGGTTGCCTTATTTCAAAACAGTAACTTCCTTATATTGGGACACAGGTTAAAATTCAGTACTGATACAATATATATTTCTTGAAAGTGAAAGTCATTCAGTTGTGCCTGATTCTTTGTGACCCCATGGACTATACAGTCCATGGAATTCTCCAGGCCAGAATACTGGAGTAGGTAGTCTTTCCCTTCTCCAGGGGATCTTCCCAACCCAGGGATCAAACCAGGTCTCCCGCATTGTAGGCAGATTCTTTACCAGCTGAGCCACAAGGGAAATCCAATATATTCTGACCAGTGGTAAGTAACTTATAGGAAATTTTGTGCCTGTTCAGTGTTTCACTATAAAGCTACTATTTTGACCAATATTAAAACAAAAAAACAAAAATATGAACTCCATTATGGTGATATTTCCAGAAGTATTAAACTTAGCAACAAGTCTTCTTTATGTCATGTGTTAAACTGAAAGAAAAAAGACAGCACATCCCAATTTTTACTTTAAAAGAGATTTAATTCAATAATCTGACTTCTCACTATTTGAAAACTGCATTTTCTTCCTCAGCACTGAGGTAAAAACAGTGTTCATGATCCTTGACTTCCCTTTAAAGGAAAGCATTATGGAATTTCAGCAGTGAACATTATCCAGCTCCTACTCAAGTGCTGTCTCCAGGAATATATGAAAGTATTCTGATAAAGGCAAGAAGAAATTCCAGTCTTGAACACGTCACTCCAACAACTTGATCAGACCAGCTGCCCCATCATTGAGTAGAATGATCACCAGTAATCTTGTCACTGCCATTGCTAAATCTTAAGTCCTATGTTATATTCAAATAAATGCACAGAAAACATTTGTGTAGATAAATTGGTGTTAAGAATTAAAAGCTCTCATCACTACTTTTTAACGTATTCTTAATAAACTTAGTAGCTTCTGAATCAATTTCACTTCCGGAAGCAAAACATACACAAACATCAAAATAATCAGCTTATGTAGAAACCTACCAAAATTGAAACAAAAATTACATAGATTTAACAAATGAGATTAGCTTAATTAGCTATTGACTTTAAGCCTTAGCAACCTTCTCAACGGGCTTCCTCATCTGAATCACAGAACATGGGTAATTTTCTCAACTTAGAATTCATTATATACTGTGTAATGAAACCAGAGTCTTCTGAAACTGCCACTAGAAAGCACTAGGATATTCTTAATAGATACTCTTTTAGATCATCTTTGCTATATGCAGATGAGTTAAAATTTTCACTTTAAGGGTTAACAATAAAATTAAAACAAGGTGTCAACCTAACAGCAGTTTTTGTCTGGGAAGAAGAAATGTTCCTTTTTTTTTTTTCTATCTGCTTTCACTTTTCTGAAAGTCTTGTAAAATAACATTTTGTATAATTATCCCCCTATAGAATGAATGGTCTCTGAGTCCATGAAATATATATAAACAGTGCTTATGCCAAACCACAAACTTAGGTGATAGCCTAAAAATGGGTTTTTAAAATAAGAATAAAGTATATGCCAGATTTTTCCTCCGATAAATAATGTTAGCCATTATTTCTTGACAGTCAATCACTAATTATGTTAGTAGCACTTCTCGTGGTGACTAAATCTTTCTCAATGTATAAAATTAACGTCTCTGGAAGCTGCATTAGAATTTTCATGTGGTCATATCACTGATAATTAAGAGGAAGTTAACAGCTTACTACATGAGGATTCCACCTGGTAATTCTATCAGCCAAAAATACTGCATTTAAAAAACTTTTCATTATCCTCCTTATCTCCTTCTATCCTAATTCCATCAGTAACATCAACATTCTAAGATCACCCACAGGTTCCAAACACTGGAACCATCTTTGCTTATTCTCTTTCACTTGTTATTTCTAACCACAATGACTGACACAGAGTTCCTCGCTAAGCCTTTTTTAGTTATGCTTACACTGGTAACTCTCATCAATGCCCTCTCATCACTATTCTCAATGGGGTTAACCCACTCCAATTATTTCTAGACTATTCTAATGACTGTCTCATGGTTGGGCTGGTTCTGCCCAACCAGCCAACCTTCTGTTCAAAAACTACTGAAAGAAAGCACCAGCTGCCCTCTATTGTGGACAGGAATGATGCTGATAATTAAACTCTGAAAAGAAGATTACTCTGTAAAGTTTCTCCATTTTTCTGAATGCAAATAATTTAATTGCCTATTATAGCAATTTGTTGTTTTATCTCTTCAGCTTATTATTAAAATACCTATTAGTTTTTTTTTCTAATGTGTTTATAATCATTCATGAATTATATTTCTTTTATATTTTCCTAAATTTGGTTTGATAGATGAGTAAAGACATGAAATCACCACAGATCTATGGTAGTCTCTTCGTGTTAAAGACAGGGAGCAATAGTTCCTATCTCACAGTGTAAGGATTAAATGAGCTAATATATATAAACTGTTAAAACAGTACATGTCACAGATCCTTTCTTAGGGTAATATAGAAATAAAAGTGAAAGTGAAGTTGCTCAGTCGTGTCCAACTCTTTGTGACCCCATGGACTGCAGCCTACCAGGCTCCTCCATCCATGGGATTTTCCAGGTAAGAATACTGGAGTGGGTTGCCATTTCCTTCTCCAAATATAGAAATAGGATAATATTAAAAAGTATTTGTTAGGGTCTGTGTATCATTTACTTGAGCCATAGCTGGCACTTAACTTTCTCCCTGTCTTTGTACTCAGTCCTCTAATCTTCAGTCTCAGAGTTATTTTCAAATGATTCTTGTGATCCTATTCTACTTGCAACCTGATTTACAAGTTCCACGTCTGTAGAAAATGCCGTGATATTTCAATCTGTTCCACTTAATGAATTTGTTGCACACTAGGAAACCTACACCAATCATTCTTTTATGATATAAATTTGCATAGAAAGGAGATGTCCGTGTCAGTCTTCTGAAGGTTGTGGGCTTCACCCTGTTTATTAATGGAACAATATCAAGAAATAAATTTTAAAGCAGTATTATCTCTGTCCTTTTGTCCCTTGTTATTGTTTGTATAATTTTAAATCCATACTATGTAAGCTGAAACAAAAAGTACATCATAGGGAAATGAGGTTTTTCAATAAATATATATATACTACTTTTAGAATTCACCAACATTAAGTTTCTTGCTCATATCAGCCAGAAATACTTATTTGATAACTTCCTTACTTTTAGGGATGTGTATTAGAAGCATAGGCTGGTTAGGAAAACAGTTATTTTGTATTTACAAGCTTACTAGACACCATGCTGTCAGCTTCTACAACCATTTTATTATATCTCATAACATGACTCAGAGTTGATATTTCTATTGCTAATTTAATGAAGAAGAATGTGATGGCTGGAGAAATTTTATGACCCTCCTGAGGTAGTACTTTCAGGATCTGAGATTGATTCTTCTGTCTACAGATTTAAGTTCCTTCCAAAACATCAAAACAATTGGATTTATTGAAGATTTCAAAATAAGGGACATTATTATCAAAGAATCAGTTTCCTTATAACCCTTCCTCACTACATGCATTTGCCCATTCATATCCTTTGTCTAATTATCTTAATAGAATTTTAGATTTGTACTCTATATTGACATGCCTTTCTACTTGGAAACAGTTAACAAAATGACATCTACATCAGAAATTCACAATGCAATTGAAAATCCTAAAGCCTAATATAAGGAAATTTACATGGCTTCTTTATGTGTATCTAGAGAAGAGAACCTTTCATAGGGTATGACTTTAGAAGTAAATAAAGGTCATCTGATATTTCATAATTAAAATTTAACTTTATACTTTCATCAACATCAAAATGAAACTCTCTCTGTACTTGGCAAATATTTAAAGAATTCTTTAATTTTTACATTAATATAAATTCAGAGTAGAGTCTGAAAAGAGGTTGAAGGGTAAAAGTCCAAGGAAACAAGATATTTGAAGGCTAAGAAAGCTAAGGAAAGAGAAGTTAACCAAAATGGCTACTCAAGAAACCCAAGTGAATGCCACTTAAGACAGCCTGCTAGAGAAAAGAATGGAAACTAAGTGACGATTAGATGATAAATTTCACATTTCTATGATTCTAAGAAACCTCCATTTTCCCAGTCCTTTTAATACATTTGTAAACACCCAACTCCTACATTAACGCTGTCTCCCCTTTGAAATACATAAAGTGATTCATATTTTCTTTACTAAACCTGATTGATTTAGTGCTTGATACGAAACGTGTTTTCTAGCGACAAATAGTGTTCTACTGCTTTACATGAAAAAATGAAATACTCTACCAGAATTCCGCAGCATAAGATGGCTAATGAATTTCTTAGATTATCTTACATAGTCACCTGGAATGAAGTGCCTATTAAAGACAAAATATTGGTGAACCACGTGGCTGTTGCAACAACAGATCATTAGAGTAGGAGTGGTGGTTACAAGTGCTGTGGGATGGCCCAGAAATGTACAGAAAGAAAATGTCCTGATCGGGGTTTAAATTCTTGGCTTGAGAAATACACGGAGGTCCAAGGAGCTACTGTGACTATATGGACATAATCTCTTATCTTTGTAGTCAGAGAAACTGATGCAGCTGGAAATCAGACGCCAATTTCATTCATACTCTTCCAAGGTTTCCTATGTGAAATTTAATGTATTAACTGGGAATGACTGAAGTGCTCAGAGATGAAATGAATGAAGCACTGGGTTAATTAAGATGAATATATACAGATGATATTTCAAAACCAGCAAATTATCTGGCAGCAGAAGCACCCTCTCACTCTTTATCCCTCAGGTCTACAATCTTTTAAGGCTGACCTGACTTGTCTTAAGGTTCCAAAATGATTATACCGGGCATAACTAGGTTGTAAACAAATTCTATTTTCCTTAATGCTTATTCTGTACTGTATCTCATTTCTTCCACATTTTAAACTAAAATCAGATACTAGTATGATTAAAGAAGCAAAGGCTTAAAAAATCCAAAGAGTTGTTTTCGACTGTGGTGGATATATTAGTAGAATCCTGGAGGACACGTGTGCATCCTAAAAATGGTGCACTAGGAGATGCGGCTAGAGCAGCTTGTAGTTGTGCCTTTGGTTGGTAAGTTAACTGAAATTTAAATCTAACTATGGCTTGTCGGACTGATGCTAAAGCTGAAACTCCAATACTTTGGCCACCTCATGAAGAGTTGACTCATTGGAAAAGACCCTGATGCTGGGAGGGACTGGGGGCAGGAGGAGAAGGGGACGACAGAGGATGAGATGGCTGGATGGCATCACCGACTCAATGGACATGAGTTTGAGTAAACTCTGGGAGTTTGTGATGGACAGGGAGGCCTGTTGTGCTGCGATTCATGGGGTCGCAAAGAGTCGGACACGACTGAGCAGCTGAACTGAACTGAACTGAATGGCTTGTCAAGATGACTATCATCAGAAAGAGCATAGATAACAAATGTTGGTGAGAATATGGAGAAAGGGGAACCCGTGTATGCTGTTGCTGGAAAATGTAACTTGGTGTAGCTGCAGTATGGAAGTTACTGAAAAAACTAAAGATAGAACTACTTTACGACCCAGTGATTCCACTTCTGGATGTATATCTGGGGTGGGGGGCAGACAGAAACATGTATTCAAAAAGACACATGCACCCTAAAGTTCAATGAAGCACTGTTTATCATTGCCAGGATATGACAGCAACCTGAGTGTCCACCAATAGATGAATAAAGAAGTGTATACATACAAATACATACACACACACACACGCATACACATACACAAAGGAATACTACTGAGCCAGTAAAATGATGAAATTTTGCCATTTACAGAAAGATTGATGGACTTAGAGGCCATCATGCTAAGTGAAATAAGTCAAACAGAGAAAGATAAGCACTGTATGATATCACTTATATATGGAGTCAAAAAAATACAACAACCCAGTAAATGTAACAACAACAACAACAAGCAGTCTCACAGATGAAGAGAACTAGTAGCACCAGTGGGGAGAGGGAAGGAGGAAGGAACAATATAGCAGTAGGGGAATCGAAAGGTACAAACTATTCATTATAAAATAAGTACAAGGATATGTTGTACAAAATGGGAAATACAGCCAATATTTTATAACTATAAATGGAATACATTTTAAAAGTGTGAATCACTATCTCATAGACCCAAAATTCATAATATTGCATAGCAATATACTTCTATAATAGAACACAAATTGAAAAAAACTAACTGTGGCTATAATAAATGGATCTGAAACCTAAAAATTCATGTTTACTGTGAATGAAGAGGTCAAAAGTTTAGGTAGCAGAAATGCAATCCACCTTCCCATCATCTATTTCCTGAGAAGGTTAAAAGGACATTTATCAAAGCACTAAAAAGAAAAAATTCACTGGTGATGGGTTCACTAGCATCCTTTACTAGCACCATAGTGTCGGTCCTCTAGCTGACAGGGATGAAGGCAGACAAACAATGCTACCACTGAAATAGGCATCTCTATTTCATCATGCATGAGAGACTCTAGAATGTCAGAAGACAAATGGCCACTTAACCACCAGCAGAAATGTGCATGTTATTTTTATAATAGGTATTACAACAGGAATCAAAATTAAAATGATGATGTCAATAAGGACAGTTGAGGTAGCTAAGTAATCTGAAATTTTTAAGGGAATGTTACTATGTTTCCTCATGCTGCTACACTTAATAATCTATTCACAGAATTGTTGCTTTCCGTCTTTCTGATGTAGAGGTTTTCTGCATTAGGGGCGCTAGTACTCAACAGTGAGTCCAACAAGATAACAACAATTATTCTATCTGGTCTTTTTGGATTTCCCTATGCTTCCGAATCCACAGATTGATTCTTTAGAAGTACTAATAGTAATGTCAGGGTGTGGTTATTGCTTTTACCAGGGGAAAATGCCATTACTGCGACATATGGGAGCAGGGGAGAAGATCATGTGTATTTCTTGAGCAGTTTTCTGGAAAATCCCTCATGTGTCCCTAGTCAGTGTCAAATTTAGTGCAAGAAGATCACAAGTAATGACAACAACCACTCATACTGAGAGGGTAACAGCAGGAAGGCTCGGGGTCTCCACACGGAGGAAACAGGCTGCAAGTATCCCACATTATTTTCTCTCTCTCTCAAGCAGCAGGAGGAAACAAACTACAAGTGTCTGACTTTTTTTCACCTTCTCTATACAAAATTAAAAGGAGGTTTCTCTTAATATTCTGTGTTGCCATGACGACACCTGGCTGCACCTGAACTTTTCTCAAGCCTTGAGCTAACCAATGCAGTTTTTTTTATGGAAATGTTTTTCTTAAGCTATGTTAATGACTATGTATTTACCCTAGACTCTGTCTTTCTTCAGCAGTGGCCACAGGACTGGAAAAGGTCAGTTTTCATTCCAATCCCTAAGAAAGGCAATGACAAGAGTGCCCAAACTTCCACACAATTGCACTCATCTCACACGCTAGTAAAGTAATGCTCCAAATTCTCCAAGCCAGGCTTCAGCAATACGTGAACTGTGAACTTGGTGATGTTCAAGCTGATTTTAGAAAAGGCAGAGGAACCAGAGATTACATTGACAACATCCGCTGGATCATAGAAAAAGCAACAGAATTCCAGAAAAACATTTACTCCTGCTTTATTGACTACGCCAAAGTCTTTGACTGTGTAGATCACAATAAACTGTGGAAAATTCTGAAAGAGATGAGAATACCAGACCACCTGACCTGCCTCTTGAGAAACCTGTATGCAGGTCGGGAAGCAACAGTTAGAACTGGACATGGACCAACAGACTGGTTCCAAATAGGAAAAGGAGTACGTCAAGGCTGTATATTGTCACCCTGCTTATTTAACTTATATGCAGAGTACATCATGAGAAACGCTGGGCTGGGTGAAGCACAAGCTGGAATCAAGATTGCTGGGAGAAATATCAATAACCTCAGATATGCAGATGACACCATCCTTATGGCAGAAAGTGAAGAGGAACTAAAAAGCCTCTTGATGAAAGTGAAAGAGGAGAGTGAAAAAGTTGGCTTGAAGCTCCACATTCAGAAAACTAAGATTATGGCATCTGTTCTCACCATTTCATGGCAAATAGATGGAGAAACAGTGGAAACTGTCAGACTTTATTTTTTTGGTCTCCAAAATCACTATGGATGGTGATTGCAGGCACGAAATTAAAAGACGCTTACTCCTTGGGGGAAAAGTTATGACCAATCTAGACAGCGTATTAAAAACAAGAGAGATTACTTTGCCAGCAAAGGTCCATCTAGTCAAAGCTATGGTTTTTCCAGTGGTCATGTATGGATGTGAGAGTTGGACTATTGAGAAAGCTGAGCGCAAAGAATTGATGCCTTTGAACTGTGGTGTTGGAGAAGACTCTTGAGAGTCTCTTGGACTGCAAGGAGATCCAACCAGTCCATCCTAAAGGAAATCAGTCCAGAATATTCATTGGGAGGACTGATGTTGAAGCTGAAACACCAAAACTTTGGTCACCTGATGTGAAGAAGTGACTCATTTGAAAAGACCCTAATGCTGGAAAAGACTAAAGGTAGGAGGAGAAGGGGACGACAGAGGATGAGATGGCTGGATGGCATCACTAACTCAATGGACATGAGTTTGCATAAACTCCAGGAGTTGGTGATGGACAGGGAGGCCTGGTGTGCTGTGATTCATGGCATCACAAAGAGTCAGACACGACTGAGCTACTTAACTAAACTGTGTTTCCTAAGTCCTTCAGCTTCAGACTCAGAACAGATAAAGGCTCAACAAACCAGTTTGTTTTACCCATACATTGTTCTTCTAACCTATGTTAACCTATGAATCTATATATTTACTTGGAAACCTGCCTTTCTTCAAGAATTCATGTCAATCATTATATGGCCTGAGATGACTCACCTGGTGCCAATGTTATGTCAAAATGCATGCAGTGAGGGGCCTGGTGCTACTCTGAGATTTGAGACATTTCCTTTCTCTAATTAACAGCTTGCTGATGGTTATATAACATACTGCTAAAGGCTAGCAAGGGGGTACTCTTTGTGACCCCTTCTGATGTCTATGTCAGAAGCTTTCTATATCCCTTTCAAAGCTCTGCATGATCAAGCTGGTCACTGGCCCCTGACTGAATTCCTCTCCTCCAGAAGCCAAGAATCCCAGCATCTTTCATGGCTCAGCAATAATCTTTCAATACATCTATCAGTTCAGTTCACTTTAGTCTTTCAGTCGTGTCTGACTCTTCACAACTCCATGGATTGCAGCACATCAGACCTCCCTGTCCGTCACCAACTCCTAAAGCCTACTCAAACTTATGTCCATTGAGTCGGTAATGCCATCCAACCATCTCATCCTCTGTCGTCCCCTTCTCCTCCTGCCTTCAATCTTTCCAGCATCAGGGTCTTCTCAAATGAGTCACTTCTTCATATCAGGTGGCCAAAGTATTGGCATTTCAGCTTCAACATCAGTCCTTCCAATGAATATTCTGGACTGATTTCCTTTAGGATGGACTGGTTGAATTTCCTTGTAGTCCAAGGGACTCTCACAAATCTGCAACACCACAGTTCAAAAGTATCAATTCTTTGGCACTCAGCTTTGTTTATAGTCCAACTCTCACATCCATACATGACTACTGGAAAAACCATAGCTTTGACTAGATGGATCTTTGTTGGTAAAACAATGTCTCTGCTTTTTAATATGTTGTCTAGGTTGGTCATAACTTTCCTTCCAAGGAGCTAGCATCTTTTAATTTCATGGCTGCAGTCACCATCTGCAGTGATTTTGAAGCTCAAAAAATAAAGTCTGTCACTATTTCCATGGTTTGCCCATCTATTTGCCATGAAGTAATGGGACCAGATGCCATGATCTTAGTTTACTGCATGTAGAGTTAAGCCAGCTTTTTCACTTCCCTCTTTCACTTTCATCAAGAGGCTCCTTAGTTGTTCTTCACTTTCTGCCATAAGGGTGGTATCATCTGCATATCAGGTTATTGATATTTCTCCCGGCAATCTTGATTGTAGTTTGTGCTCCATCCAGCCCAGCATTTCTCATGATGTACTCTGCATATAAGTTAAGTAAGCAGGGTGACAATATACAGCCTTGAAGTACTCCTCTCCCTATTTGGGACCAGTCTGTTGTTCTATGTCCAGTTCGAACTGTTGCTTCTTGACCTGCATACAGATTACTCAAGAGGTAGGTCAGGTGGTCTGGTATTCCCGCCTCTTGAAGAATTTTCTTCTGTTTGTTGTGATCCACACAGTCAAGGGTTTTGGCATAGTCAATAAAGCAGGAGTGAGTGGACGTTTTTCTGGAATTCTTTTGCTTTTTTGATGATTTAACAGATACTGGTAATTTGATCTCTGGTTTTTTTTTGCCTTTTCTAAATCCAGCTTGAACATCTATAGAATTAGCAAATTGGAAAGATATCAAGCACTCATACTTCTTAAGAATAGACAAATTAGTAGACTATGATGTAGAGAAATTTGGTCAGTTGAGGTTTTAGATGCAGATGAAGGGGACAAAAAAGGGATAGAAGATGGATGCTATATATGGCAATTCTGGCTATGCTCTCAAGCCATTTTCAAATATGAGGACTTTTATAACAATGTTTTGTTTCTTGCTGTTTTCTTCGTTGATTTGTTTCTTTCCTTCCTTGTTTCTGCCTATTTAATATGTTTAACAATTTTATTCTCCTCCACCTCTTGTGGCTTTATATACTATATGGGCACTGTCTTTAATTATTTCCTCTTTAAGCAATAGGATACAAAGACACTAATGGGTCTGATTTCAGGAAAGCATCTATTTTTGCTTCATTGTCTATGCTAAAGCCTTTGACTGCGTGAATTACCACAAACTGTGGAAAATTCTTAAAGAGATGGGAATATCAAAGTACTTTACCTGTCTCTTGAGAAGCCTGTATGCAGGTCAAGAAGCAACAGTTGAAACCAGACATAGAACAACAGACTGGTTCAAAATTGGGAAAGGAATACAGCAAGGCTAGACATACTCACCCTGCTTATTTAACTTTTATGCAGGGTACATCATGCAAAATGCCAGACTGGATGACTCAAGGTTGTCAGGAGAAATATGAACAACCTCAGATATGCAGATGATACCACTCTAATGGCAGAAAGTAAAGAGGAACTAAAGACCTTCTTGATGAGGGTGAAAGAGGAGAGTGAAAAAGCTGGCTTAAAACTCAGCACTCAAAAAACTAAGATCATGGCATCTGGTCCCATCACTTCACGGCAAATAGATGGGGAAAAAGTGGAAGCAGTGATAGACTTTACTTTATTGGGCTCCAAAATCACTGCAGATGGTGACTGCAGCCATGAAATCAAAAGACACTTGCCTCTTGGAAGAAAAGCTATGACAAACCTAGTTAGCATATTAAGAATCATAGACATCACTTTACCAACAAACATCCATATAGTCAAAGCTACGGTTTTATCAGTAGTCATGTATGGATGTGAAAGTTGTACCATAAAGAAGGTTGAGTGCTGAAGACGCTTTCGAATTTTGGCTTTGGAGAAGACTCTTGAGAGTCCCTTGGACAGCAAGGAGATCAGACCAGTCAATCCTAAAGGAAATCAACTCTGAAAATTCATTGGATGGACTGATTCTGAATTTCCAATACTTTGGCCAGCCGATGCAGAGTGGACTCATTGGAAAAACCTTGATGCTGGGAAAGATTAAGTGCAGGAGGAAAAGGGGGTGATGGAGAATGAGATGGTTCGATGGCATCACTGACTCCATGGACATTGAGTTGGAGCCAACTCTAGGATAGTGAAGGACAGGGAAGCCTGTTGGGCTGCAGTCCATAGGGTTGCAAACAGTTGGACACGTCTTAGTGACTGAACCAGAATAATGAACAACAATGTTTCTGAATAGAAGAGGATGAACATCAGCCAGAAAAGAATAAATTTGTTATTGGAACGTTGTGTACACCATTTTGGAGAAATAGATTATATTTTTATTTGGTGATACATAATTTCTTACTTTAGGTTAGAATATGTGGTTATTGCTATGGTTGTAGTTTGGAAGCTTAAGTCAATGTAATCTCCCTGGTGTATTAATTCTGTAGAATTTGCAATAATTCCTAAGGATCAGTTTAGAGCTCATTTCTTCATTCTTTCCAATGGATGTATAAGTACATAATTTCCTATATGAAATCTCTCTCTGCCTAGAACAAGTAGGGCAGTTTTCTTATGTTGAAACTTAGTTAATGCAGAGGTAGACTTTATTTAATGAAAAGCCCTATTCTTCTACAGAACTCCTAATAGATTGCAATATGAAAGAGAGGTGTTTTGAAAATAGTTTAGCAGTAGGAACTAGAGAAATATTATTTACTCTGCAAAATACTAAGAAAATAATTTGAATTCCTAGGTAATTTACAGAATAGAGATGACAGAAGAAATGAGTTTGTGAAATGGTACAAAGATAGAGCAACAATTTAGAGTGAAATGAACTAAAAAATAAATATAGTGGAGGGATGACTGAAGGAACAAGAAGCTTGTTTATTATCTGCAATAATTTTTTAAAAAAGCATTCTTATGACCACTATTATTCACCCCCTCTCTTGAAAATAAAACAAAACTTCACTGAAGTCTGTTCTATTCACAAATGCCCTGTGAATCTCAACTTAAGAAATTGAGACAAAACTTAAAATTTGCACCTTGTTGATACAGAATGGAACAAAGAACTTTCAAGATGGAAATGTAATACACAACTTTTCTGATGCAGGAGGCCTTTGAACTTGAAGTGATTAAGAGAATATAGCCCCCTCTAGTAATTTATAGAAATCTTGGCCAAAGCTTAAACTTCTATAGGACATGGAAAGATGAATTCAGAATGATACATATTTGGAAACTTTTATCTATTCTAAATTCTTTGCTCTCTTTCCCTTAAATAAAGATCTTCATAGAAATCTTCCAGTGAGAAAGGGCATTTAAATTGGTTAAGACAAATGTAATTTTGTCTTGTGTGTGTTAATCACTCAGTTGTGTCCAACTCTTTGCGACCCCATGGACTATAGGCTACCAGGTTCCTCTGTGTGATTCTCCAGGCAAGAATACTAGAGTGTGTTGCCATTTCTTGCTCCTACTGTCTTAGTATTGATCAAACAAACAAACAAAAATATTTAAAAGGTAAACATTCATTCTTTAACTCATGGATTCACACATAAGCATTTTTGGATATCCATTTCTCTGCTAACTCTGTGAATATACAGTGGAATAGGACAGAACTCTAGTGTCTATAGGTTCTACTGCTTACATAGAGGAGAAAATAGGCAATTAGAATACTGGAGAAACAACTAAGACACAGCTCAATGCAGAATATGGGAGAAGAACCAAGGAGGACGTATGATACAGCCTCTTAATGAGGATGATGCTGAAATATCTTGAAGACTGAGAAAGTCACCCAAGTATAGAGCAGGGGAGGAGACCACTCTCTGTCTGTCATTCTCTGTCAATTCTTAGACAGAACAGTGTTTGACAACTGCACGTGGTTGGTATGGCTGGAGAACAAGGTCAAAGTCGAGGATTAATGGGTTGCTACAAGGAACTTGGAGAATATAGAAGGAATCAGACAATGAAAGACTTTGGATTTTATTCATAAGGCAACAGTAAACAATCAAGGATTTATATGAGGGTGATTAGGCTGTTATATGAAAAAAAAATGCCTTGAAATGTATAAGATCAGAAACAATGAGGCCAGTAAATAATAACTCATAATAACTCAAGTGTCAATAATAAGGGCATGAAATTAAGTAGGTCACTGATGATGAAGGTGGTTAGCAATTCTAGAGACATTAAGAAAATAAAGTAGACTGGGCATAATCATATACAACGGTAGAAAAGAAAGCAAAGAGCCAAGGATAAATCCTAGATTTCTGTCTTGTAGTTAAGAGTCAACACAAAGATAGTAGTAATAAATATGAAGCTATTAAAGCAAAAAAAAAAACAAAAACTTTTTGGTCTTAATGAATTTTGAAATTATCTGTTACACTGGACTAAAACATTAAACATAAAGATTTTGTGTCCTTAGGGCTGGGAAAACATTTCATGGTAAATTAGCATGCAAACAATTACAGCTGCCTCATCTTTTTAAATACTTAATCCCAGCAGGCAAGTGTGTTTGCACGTATAATAAATGTCCCCTCCCATTAAATAATTTTCTTTAAGGAGCCAAGTCCAGTTTTATTAGAGACAGAGTCCTTGCAGCTAAATGAGTTATTGGTGTGCCAATATCACAGGCAACCACTAAAGAACAGCAGATGTTAAGTATATAACAATTATTTAATGTGATAAGATACATCTGACATAAAAAGAGCCATTCACACATTCATTCATTCTCAGGGTTCATATTTGGTAAACAGTCTCCATATTATTGCAAGATTCTGAATCAAAATAATTTAATCAAAATAGATTCTGATGAGAAAATGGCCAATAAATAGAGGAGGCTTTACCTGTTAAAAGTCCCAGGTAGAGTAGACAATAAGCCATTCACACTACTTTTTCTAGATAATGATGTATCAGGAGAAAATAATTCAATGTTTTGGAGATGTTAAACTCAAAATGGCTTACAGACTTAAACATAAGACATGACACCATAAAACTTCAAGAAGCGAACATAGGGAAAACATTCTGTGACATCAATCATACCAGCATTTTCTTAGGTCACTCTCCAAAGGCAATATAAATAAAAGTAAAAATAAATAAATGGGACATAATCAAACATAAGATTTTGCACAGCAAAGGAAACTAGAAACAAAATGAATAGACAACCTATGGATTAGAAGAAAATATTAGCAAACAACGTAACTGACAAGGGCTTAATCTCCAAACATCAGCTCATATAATTCAGTAACAATAACAACAATGACAATAAAAAAAAAAAAAAACCCAAACAACACAAACAAAATTGAGATCTAAACAGACATGTTTCCAAAGACGACACACAGATGACCACGAAGCACATGAAAAGATGCTCAGCATCTTTGATTATTAGAGAAATGTACATCAAAACTACAATGAGATATTACCTCACACTGGTCAGAACTGCCATCATAAAAAAGTCTTCAAATAATAAATGCTGGAGAGGGTGTGGAAAAAGGGAAACCTCCTAGACCACTGATGGGAAAGTAAATTGGTACAGCCACTATGGAGGACACTACGGAGGTTCTTTTAAAAAACAAAAATAGTTATGTATTACCCAGCAATTACACTTCTGGGTACATATCTGGAGAAAACTCTAATTTGAAAATATGCATTCATCTCAATATTCATAGCAGCACTATTTACAATAGCCAAGACGTGGAAGCAACCTAAATGTCCATCGACAGAGGAATAGATCAGAAAATGTGGTGCACATATACAATGGAACATTACTCAGCCATAAAATGAATAGATTGCTATCTGTAGCAACATGGTTGGATCTAGAGACTGTCACACTAAGTCAGGCAGAGAAAGACAAATATTATATGACATAGCTTACATAAATCTAAAAATAATATGAACTAACTTATTTACAAAGCTGAAACAGACTCACAGACATAGAAAACAAACTTATGTTTAGCAAAGTAGAAATGAGTGGGAGAAGAATAAATTAGGAGTATGGGTTTAATAGATAAATACCATTATGTTTAGAATATATAAAAACTAGGACTTACTATCGGAGAAGGCAATGGCACCCCACTCCAGTACTCTTGCCTGGAAAATCCCATGGATGGAGGAGCCTAGTAGGCTGCGGTCCATGGGGTCGCTAACAGTCGGACATGACTGAACGACTTAACTTTCACTTTTCACTTTCTCACACTGGAGAAGGAAATGGCAACCCACTCCACTGTTCTTGCCTGGAGAATCCCAGGGATGGGGGAGCCTGGTGGGCTGCTGTCTATGGGATCACACAGAGTCGGACATGACTGAAGTGACTTAGCAGCAGCAGCAGGACTTACTGTCTAGCACAGAAAACAATATTCAACATCTTGTAATAACCTGTAATGGAAAAAATCTGAAAAACAATATATATGTTTAACTGAATCACTCGGCCATACACCTGAATTTAATACACTATTGTAAGTCAACTGTAGTCCATAAAAGAAAAAACCTTTCTACCTTTATGAAGTACTAGAAAAAGCTGAAGTTAACTAGAATTTCTACCTAGTTCCTCTTATATTATAGTTCTATGGATTATTAATGAATAATAATACATTTGAATTACAGTTCAATCACTGGTCTTATGAAATTTGACATGATAAAATGGCTTGCTTCTGCTCCATCAAGTCTTCTTCAGGGCTCAACAGAATAAAGTATGTTGAGCTATTCAGTGAATTACACCATGAAGATGAGTGGCCACCATTAGTGGTGGTGATGATTTATGACAAAAAAGTTATCAGAGGGCTAATACTTAGGAAAGAGGAAAATTAATCCCTCTAAGAGTCCCTTAGACTGCAAGGAGATCAAACAAGTCAATCCTAAAGGAAATCACCACTGAATATTCATTGTAAAGACTGATGCTGAAGCTCCAATACTTTGGCCACCTGATGCAAAAAAGATGACTCACTGGAAAAGATCCTGATGCTGGGAAAGATTGAAGGCAAAAGGAGAAGGGGGTGGCTGAGGATAAGTTGGTTGGCCAGCATCACCACCTCAGTGGACATGAATTTTAGCGAACTCCAGGACATAGTTGAGGACAGAGGAGCCTGGCAAGCTACAGTCCATGGAGTGGCAGAGTCGGACATGACTTAGCAACTGAACAACAACAACATATTGCCTTGTAGGTTAGTGGACACTGCATTTAGAAAAGAAACCATAGATATTAGGGTGACACAGTCAATAAACGTTCTTCTGAGCCAAGAGCTTAGTGCTATGAATTCATGAAGAAAATAAATCCTAAATGGCTTAGTAGTTTGTTAGAAAAGTAAAATAATATAGCCAATGATTAAAATCAAAAGTTTAAGTGTGATGAAGACATGCATGAAGGTTGTAAGAACTCAGATAATGGGATATTTGACATTCAACAGGCAGATGAGAGAGCATGGAGTTTCCCAAGGATTGAAAATTTGAGCAATGTCTTAGAAAATGTGATGTAAAAATCTCATAATTTATAGAAGTATAGCCTTTTCTCATAGATAGGCAGATTTATTAACATTTAAAGAAGTTTATGCAAACAGTGAGTAAATGAGGAAAAACTTGAGAATGATAGCTACCCTAAAGATGACCTAAATTATTAGTTAATGCTTGATCCTCAATTTTCTCCCCCAATTTAAATCTTACTCATGACCTAGAGAGTCGCCAAACCTGCCATTATGTTATACTTGATACTCTTTAGTTGTTTTTTTTTTTTTGGGGGGGGGGGTGGCACATCCAAATCTTTGGTTTCTCCTTCTGCTTTCATGTTCTTTTATTATTAAGTACTCTCAGAGCCTGGCTGTTTCTAGAACTTGGAGTTTATCATTTTATCATAACACCTGTTAGACCTTTTTATTCACATCTGTCAGGGGGTTTATTATGTATTTGTTAACAAATCAACCTGAAATCCTTTTGCTTTCAGATCTTTATATCACCTTGCTGAAAATTGCAATTTTTTTCCCAAACTTACTCATTTTGTATTGTCTCTTAATTGAATTGTTACTTTTCTCTCAATTATCCTAGCAAAAACCTTTACACTGGATTTGCTTCTCTCCCTTAGCCTTAAAATACCTTTAAAAGTGTAAGATTCTCTCTCCTAAATCTCCTTCCAAATCTATCCTCATCTTAATTCTCACTGCCATTGCTTTAATTTAGGTCATCATAATCTTTCATTTAAAGAATTGGAATGATGAATTAGTATGACCTGACATCATTCACTTCTACTTATAATTCACTGCCTCTTCTTCCACAAGGTTGATCTTAGTAAAAGTTGCTATGTTATTGTGTCTCTGGATTGAAATCCTGGATTTACTCTCATTTATTTGCATAAGTGATAAATAAGTTCCTTAGCAACTCACACCAGGTCCAGGTCATAAATAAACTGGCCCTTGTACTTCCTTGCCAATGTTAGATCAAAATGTATCTTTGCCCCGGGCCCCACTGCAGTTCATACTCTATCAAACTTAAAATATACAGCATTCCCTTCTTCGCCTTTTAGTGTAAACACACTCTGACAGGGGACTTTTATTTATCACCTTGGGTTGGATTATCATTTCTCTGCTGATGACTCCCAAATCTCTATCTCCGTCTCATACTTATTTCCTGGGCTACAGACAAGGATATCCAGCTCAAATTTTTATTTCTTCTAAAGTGTACCACAGACATCTCAAACCCAACATTTCCAACAAACTGGATTTATAATCTTCATCCACAAATTCACTGCATATAGCACTTTTAAGAATGCATAGTTATTTTAAGGAAATCGACATATTATGGCAATACTTCATCTTATACATGTAGAAGCAGGCTCAGAAAGTTTAATTTGTCATGGTGCCTGGTATTTCAAACAGCCTACACTCTAACTAGATTTAATAAAAAGAGCATGAATTATGTCCTGTAGTTGAAAGCACAGTCAAATCATGCAGGGCTCAAACCATCACTTCAGTCTATTAGTCCTATTTTCTCCATCTCTTGGTCTCTACATTTCAGTTTAGAGTTTTTCTGTGTTGCCTCCTTTCTCACACAGGTTTTACCTTTCGGGGGTAATATGACAGCCAAACATTTTAGATTTGCATCATATAGTTTCAGCAGCTATGAGATAAAAGTAGAGTTTTTCTTTCCTAATTGTTAAAAAAAAATCTCTCATGGAAAATGCATACCCCTCTCTGAAACAAATCACTGAGCACAGGGATGTGTTCTGGTGAGATATGTGCTAGTCCATGAGCCATAAGATGGAACTCCAATGGAACCAGAGACTAAATCTGTGTTTGGGGTCATCTAAGAAACAGGAATGGGGAATGACGACATTGCTCACAGATGGAGAGATCGATGCGAAGTAGCCAAAAGCAATTACTTGCTCATAGTTACTCAGCAAATAAGTAGCCAGGCAAGGACCGAAACTTAGGCTACTTAGTTCCCACAGTAATTTTTTTTTTTATGCTCTACAATGAATATTATCAGCTGTAACTTAGCAACTGGAGACATAGAGAAATGTAAGACACTGTCTCTCTTTCTAGGGAATAGTAAATCTTGTACCATAGGTCAGGAGTTTGCAACCATTTCATCAACAATTTATAGTGTTACTTCCTAAGAAATGTCCTGTTTAAAAAGCCTTACAAATGGCATTTATTTTGTACTGCTTGCATATATGTCTTACTGAAATAGTGCATTACATTTGATCACTCAGAAAAATTACCTTGGTTGAAGATTACTCTATTGAGAGAAGAACACCAAAGGTTGGTGAACCGGGACATTCCTTCTGCATATGAGACAGGTGCCTACCCTCATGTTTCTGCTGTGCCTCCCAGGTTTGCTTTTTATGATCCCAAAGCATACAGATTTCTAGTTCTCACCCCACTAGCCATCAGCCAGAATGTGGTATAATGAACTAATTTACAACAGTGTACTGCTGATCATTGGGGTTGTTCACAAATGTGCTGTTCCTTCTCCTTCTGGGTAGATGTATACTTTCCAACCATCTTAAAGTGATACATGGTCATGGGACTCACTTTGGCTGACCAACTGTGAGCTGGAGGCATCAACCCCTCGAAAGCCAGTGTTCAGTTCAGTGTCTTTCCTTCTCCTGCTCTAGTAGTCATGGAAAAACACATGAGGAGATGGAGTTTCCTTCAGCTTCCATCCTTAAATGATATGATGGCTAAAGCCAACTGCCAACCCACATCAGACTTGTAGCAAGGGAAATGTGTGTGTGTGTGTGTGTGTGATATGTGTGTTTAGCCACTGAGATTTTAGGGGTTGTCTATTATTACAGTATAACACAGCCTATTCTGATTGAATCAAGTGCATTCACTAAATCATCCAGGTATGTACCCGCATCCCAAGATGTTTACAGTGTTAGAAATTGCCTGGAGAAACAATCAAAAGAAAAGAACATTAATTGTGAATTTTTGGAATTTGAGAGGACTAAAGAATATGTATGGATGTGAGAGTTGGACTGTGAAGAAAGCTGAGCGCTGAAAATTGATGCTTTTAAACTGTGGTGTTGGAGAAGACTCTTGAGAGTCCCTTGGACTGCAAGGAGATCCAACCAGTCCATCCTAAAAGAGATCAGTCCTGGGTGTTCATTGGAAGGACTGATGCTGAAGCTGAAACTCCAGTACTTTGGCCACCTCATGCAGAGTTGACTCAAACACTTTGACTCATTGGAAAAGACTCTGATGCTGGGAGGGATTGGGGGCAGGAGGAGAAGGGGACGACAGAGGATGAGATGGCTGGATGGCATCACCAACTCGATGGGCATGAGTTTGAGTAAACTCCGGGAGTTGGTGATGGATAGGGAGGCCTGGCGTGCTGCAATTCATGGGGTCGTAAAGAGTCGGACACAGGCGACTGAATTGAACTGAACTGAAACAATATTCATATTTGAAGGGTTTCACATTAGGTAAATACTCTCCTCCTTGCTAGCAAACAAAAGAAAACTAAAGAAAAATAGTCATAGGACTTGAATCTGGAAAGAGAGTCCTAGGAATTTCATTCATTTTTCTCTGAAGCAAGTAACACATGGAGACATACCTACTCTTTTTGAAATTAAAATATGGAAGCTACCAAATGTAAGGAGCTGTCATTTACAGTTACTTCTAATTTAGTAACATCCAGAACATTAAAAAATAAAGTTCTCAGTCCCTGTACTTCTGTTCAAAATTCTGTCTGGAAAGAAAGTACATGATAAACTGCCCTTGAAATTCTGTGAAAGGGAAATAAAACTTTATTATCTCTTTCTAAAGTTAGTTAGGGAAGGTTCTTAAGCTTGTCATAGGAAACGGGGGGAAGGCTGAAGTTAATGAGCTGCGTGCATCGTGATGGGCTTCTTTGAAAGAAGCTGTGCTTTCCACAGTGAAGTCATCAGAAAAAAAGAATCAGCATGGCAGCAGGAAGCATCATAATTAATAAGAAGCCCACAACACAATGCTGTTCAATCTAACATGACTACTACGTACTGTAGACAATAACAGCATGAGTCTTCATTTACAATGCAATTTATCACTTTTTCCCTCCAGAAAATGAAATATCAATTTCTCCAGAGGCTTCAAATACTGCAGAACAAAATAAACTTCACAGGACAAAAAATAGTTTAAGAGATGTGGAGACAAGTTAGAGATTTAATCTCTGTACCTGGGATGCAGTAGACAGTGGAAATTCCATTTACCATCTGTGACTGAATATTCTGATGCCAAACTCCTACTCTCAGTAGTACCTTTAAGTGGCCTGTGGCTTATTACCTAAAGGTCTGGGAATTATAAATTTTCTCTAATGGCTTGGTAATGGAGGTAAAAGATTGCTTTAAATATCTCTTGAGGGAATCACTGATTAATCAAGTGGAAAGTTTGCATTCCTCAAATTTGCATTCTGAGAATATGGGAAGGAAAGAGCTCTAGAATGTGGGAGTTCCTTTGCAACCTTTATTCAGGTGCCCTGGTCTATTTTCTTCTTATAATACTAATTTCTTTTCCTATACACCTTTATAAGCAACTGAGTCCTAAGGATAAATTTTACTCTAAAAGTAGAAGTCAAAGAGACATAAATTGCAGCAACATATTTTTTTGATGAGAGTAATGAAAATACAAACAAAAATAAACAAACGAGACCTAATTAAATTTAAAAGCTTTTGAAGAGCAAAGGAAACCAACAAAATAAAAAGAAAACTCACAGAAAGGGAGAAAATATTCACAAACAAAGCAACCTACAAAGGATTCATCTCCAAAATATACAAACAGCTCATGCAGCAAAAGTTAAAAAACAAACAAACAAACAAACAAACACCACGAACAACCCAATCAAAAAAGTGAGCGGAAGATCTAAGTAGACATTTCCCCCAAAATGACAATATAGATGTCCAACAGGCATATGAAAAGATGGTCAACGTCACTAATCTTTAGCAAAATGCAAATCAAAACTACAATGAGGTATCACCTCACACCAGTCAGAATGGCCATCACCACAAAATCTACAAACAAATGCTGGAAAGGGTGTGGAGAAAAGGGAACTCTCCTACACTGTTGGTGGGAATGTAACCTGCTACACAAAAAACTGAAAAATTCTTAAAGAGATGGGAATACCAGTTCACCTTACTTGTCTCCTGAGAAACCTGCATGCAGAACAAGAAACAATAATTAGGACTGGACATGGAACAAGTCTGGTTCAAAATTGAGAAAGCAGTTCATCGAGACTATATATTGTCACCTTGCTTATTTAAGTGCTATGCAGAGTATATCATGCAAAATGCTGGGCTGGATGACTCACAAGTTGGAATCAAGATTGCCTGGAGAAATATCAACAACCTTATATATGCAAACAATACCACTTTAAAGGCAGAAAACAAAGAAGAACTAAAGAGCCTCTTGATGAAGGTGGAAAAGGAGAGTGGGGAAAGATGGCTTAAAACTCAATATTTAAAAAAACGAAGATCATGGCATCTGGTCCCATCACTTCAGGCAAATAGATGGGGAAAAAATAGAAACAGTTACAGATTTTATTTTCTTGGGCTCCAAAATCTCTGCAGATGGTGACTGTAGCCACAAAATTAAAAAAAAATATGCTTGTTCCTTGGAAGAAAAGCTATGACAAACCTAGACAGCGTATTAAAAAGCAGAGACATCACTTTGCCAACAAAGGTCCATATAGTCAAAGCTATGGTTTTTCCAATAGTCTTGTATGGATGTGAGAATTGAACCATAAAGAAGGCTGAGCACCAAAGAATTGATGCTTTCAAACCATGGTGCTGGATAAGAAACTTGAGAGTCCCTTGGACAGCAAGATCAAACCAGTCATTCCTAAAGGAAATCATCACTGACTATTCATTGGAAGGATTGATGCTGAACCTCCAATGTGTTGGCCACTTGATGCAAAGAGCTGACTCATTGGAAAAGACCCTGATGATGGGAAAGATCAAGGGCAAGAAGAGAAGGGGACGACAGAGAATGAGATGATTGGATGGCATCACTGAGTCAATGGACATGAGTTTGAGCGAACTGAGGGACAGAGAGAAGGACAGGGAAGCCTGGCATGCTGCAGTTCATGAGGTCATGAATTAGTGACTGACAATAACAACAGCCACCATGGAGAACATAGAGGTTCCTTAAAAAAACCCAAACTAGAGTACCATACGATCTAGCAATCCCGCTCCTGGGCATAGATCCAGAGAAAACCACAATTTGAAAAGATACAAGCATTCCAATCCAATGTTCACTACAGCACTGACTACAATAGCCAGGGTATGAAAGCAACCTA
This sequence comes from Cervus canadensis, assembly GCF_019320065.1. Lineage (NCBI taxonomy): Eukaryota > Metazoa > Chordata > Mammalia > Artiodactyla > Cervidae > Cervus > Cervus canadensis. The sequence continues at coordinate 25,425,107 of NC_057389.1, read as the reverse complement.
AATGTCCATAACAGAGGAACTGATACAGAAGATGTGGTACTTTTATACAATGGAATATTATTCAGCTAGAAAAAATAATTCCATAGTATAGTGTAATATTGAAGCATAATAAATCAGATATAGACAAATATCACATGATATCACTGATGTGTGGAATCTAAAAAAAAAAAAAATGGTACAAATGAACCTATTTACAAGACAGAAATTGAATCACCAATGTAGAAGGCAAACTTATGGGTTCCAAGTTTGTGGAAGGATAACTTGGGAGATTGAGATTGACATGTACACTCTGCTTTATACAAAATAGAAAACTAATAAGAATCTACTGTATAGCACAGGGCACTTTATTCAATACTCTGTAATGACCTGTACAGGAATAGAATCTAAAAAGGAGTGGATATATATATGTGTGTGTGTGTGTGTCTAGGTGAGTCACTTTGCTATACAGCAGAAACTAACATCACTGTAAATCAACTATACTCCAATAAAAAAAAATTAAAAGATTACAAAAAATACATTGTGGACTTCTACCTATTTCAAAAGTTTGTTTTTGTTCTATATAAAATAAATAGACAAAGACACAAGAAAATTTATTTAAAATGATGCTATTCAATTTATTAATAAGCATTAACACTAATTGAGTCATCTAACAGGGAACTGATGCTGGGAGAAAATAAGAAAGATTTTCTTAGAAGCATTGACTCCCATTATGAACTTTTAGAGGTTTCACTTTTATGTTAAAAAGTTTCACAGCACAGATTGTATATGAAATCCATTTGCAAATGGAATTTTTTAAAATGCCCAGAACATGAGGAGGCTTCAAATGCTAACAAATTATATTTGATTATTGTCAATAGCATTAGAAAGACAGAAGGTCAGAGAAAAGTATGATTTTAAATACATTTAAAATTTTCTCAATGTCTATGTTTTCAGAATTCATTGTTTTTAAGAGTTCCTTGTTACAAAGTTTTTCTCAAGAAGAAAATTAAAGATTTATAAAACAGTCAACTTTTAAATTACAGATTTCAAATTACTTCCAGGAAAGCTGATATATACAATTTGAAGCCTGAAATGATGAATTTACAAATATTTTTCTTGGTAAATTTGATATAGTTCAGCTTAACAAATTTGCTACTTATTTTTCCAATTACATTTTTAGTTCATGTACCTGACACTGATTTTTTAAAAATTTTGTGTGCATGTATGTGTAAAATTAAGTTACTTCTCTATGCTTTTCATGTTGGTTTTATATACAGTTTTGTATTTCCAGATTATTAGCCATCTAATTTTATTTATTGGATCCACAAATCTCCTATTTTGCATATGAAACAAAATGACTAAGGGCTGTTTCAGTGATTTTTCTAAGCAACTGAATATGCTGTAATGAAGCAGTTGGAACCACAATGTACATAATACAAAATTTACAGTGCACTTGTGTCTTTCTTATTTGAGCTTCCTTTAGATGTTAATCTTTGTACCACATATTTTACAATGAGATGAGTATATACAGAATAAATTATTATTTTCAGTTTATATTAATTACTGGATATTTCAAGAAAACAGTGATACTGAATTAAGGGGAAATATGTACAGGGTTAACATAAAAAATATATATTTTTTAATTATAGTAAAAAAAAATTAGAAAATTTCCCACCTCATTCCTTTTTAGGGTAGAGTTCAGTAATGATATATATATTCACGTTGTTATGAAACAGAGCTCCAGCACTTTATAAATCTGAAACTATATCCAATGAACAACTCTTCCTCCCTTTCCTCTTCACCTTAGCCTCTAGGAACCACCATTCTACTTCCTGCTTCTATGAACTTGACCACTTTAGATGCCTCAGGTAAGTGGAATCATAAACTGTCATTTTGCAACTGGCTTATTTCACTTAAAGTAATGTCTTAAGGTTCAACCTGTTGTAGCATGTGACAGGTTTTCCCTCCTTTTTAAGTCTGAATAATATTCCACTGTGTGTATACACCACATTGCTCACTCATTTATCAGTCAACATTTGAGTTGCTTCTGCCTCTTAGTGATTATGACCAGTGCTACTGTAAATATGGAAATACAAGCATCTCTTCAAGACCGAGATGTCAAAAAAGGTTTTGGCTATATTGCCCAGGAGTGGGATTGCCACATCATACACAGCTCTCATTTTAATTTTTTGAAGACCCCCCCCCACTGTTTTCCACAGAAGTGGCACTATTTTACAATTATTACCACTAGTACAAAAGGTTCCAATTTCTCCACATCCTTGTCAGCAATTGTTATTCTCTGCTTATTGTAGCAGTTAATCATCCTAATGGGTATGAAGTAGGATCTTATTATGGTTTTGACCTGCATCTCTCTGATGATTGGTGATGTTGGGCATATTTTCATATCTTTGCTGACCATTAGTGTATCATCTTTGGAGAAATGTCTGTGCAGACACTTTAAACATATTTAATGCAATTTTTTTCCTTGAATTGTAGTTCTTATATATTCTGGATATTTAGTACCTCTCAAATATACAATTTGCAAGTATTTTATCTCATTCCATTGGTTGCTTTTTCTACCTATTGTATCCTATGAAGCACAAACGTTTTTAAGTTTAATATAGTCCCATTTGTCTATGTTTGTTTTGGTGTCATCCAAAAAAATAATTTACAAGTCCAATGTTACAAAGCTTTTCCTATATTCTTTCTCCTAGGAGTTTTATCGTTTTAGCTGTAACAGGTCTCATTTTCTCATTTCAATTGTTTTTTGTATATAAGAGATGGATCCATCTTCATTCTTTTGCATGTGGAGGTCCAGTTTTCTCCAAGAGTGTTTTGAAGAGATTGTCCTTTCCCTATGATGCGATCTTCACACCAGTGTTGAAGGTAAAATATATTATTGCTGTTTTGTGTTAGTCGTTCAGTCATGTCTGACTCTGCAACCCAATGGACTGTAGCCCACCAGGCTCCTCTGTCCATGGGGCAAGAATACTGTCCAGGCAAGAATAGTGGAGTGGATTGCCATGCCCTTTTCCAGGGGATAATATAACATAACATGTGAGTTTATTTCTGAGCTCTCTATTATATTATTTTGATCTGTTTGCCTGTCTTTATGCCAGTACCATACTATTTTTATTACTGTTGTTTTGTAGGCTTCTTTCAAAATCAGGAAGTATCAGTCCTTCAATTTTTTTCTTTTTTAAGATTGTTATGGCTATTTTAGTCTCTTGAGATTCCATATGAATTTTAGGATGAGATTTACTATTTCCCATTTCTGTAAAAATTGCCACTGGGAATTTGATAGGGATTGAATTCAATCTGTAGATCACTTTGGGTACTATCAATCATATCACATCTTCCAATTTATGCAAAAGCAATGCCTTCTTTCAGTAATTTTTCCAGTTCAGTATACAAGTCTTTTACCTCCTTGGTCATATTTATTCCTAATTATTTTATTCTTTCTCATATTATTGTAAACAAAATTATTTTCTTAATTTTCCTTTCAGACTGTTCATTATTAGTGTATAGCAGTTCAACTGACTTGTGTGTTAATTTTGTGTCCTATTTCTAGTAGGGTTTTGTTTTTTTTTTTTGCCAACTCACTAGGGATTCCTACATGTAAGATCAAGTTATCTATGAAAAGATAATTTTACTTCTTAAAAATGGTATTTTTAAAAACAAAGTTCAAAATTATATGAATTTTACACTCATTGCCTTCTTTAACATAATTGAAATGGCCCTAATAGGTCTAAGAAATAAAAGAAAAATATACTTGGAAATATAAGACCATCACTAATACTGGGTAGCTAATCTATATAATTAGTTACCAGTTTCAAGAATTTTATATAGGCATTAATCCCCTATTAACTTCTTTAATTATATACTTACTGTAATTGCTTACTCTAGTATGCAAAATAATATTTCAGTGTGTGCTTAATAGTTACTGATAGTTTTAATCAAAAGTCCTGAAGTTCTCAATTTTCAGAGAAGTAAAAAGACAGTTTGAACAACATTAATCTTGACAAAATGGAGAGCCACTATATATGTACCTTTCATATATTAATATAAATTGTCAATTCTATAAATCCTGTACTAGTGAGAATAGTCCTTTATTATCCCTACTCCTATGGTCTAAATTATATATTGATAATTTGACTTGTATATGTGATACAACTTTATTGATACACTACTACATGAATGAAGAATGGATTAACATACTATCATATGAAACAAAATTAAGGCATTTATCTATGGCTAGGAATTTACTTTTCTTTCCCAAACCATACACTTTTTGAAAGATCTGACCAGTTGTTTTAATTATCTGGGTTATAATTAAATCAATATTAATGGAGGTTAGGCAAGAGTGATAAGATTCCTTCAATACAGACTAATGTAAGATTATACAATTTCACTTATAATTCTTGCCTGGGAAATCTCATGGACAGAGGAGCCTGGCAGGCTACAGTCCAAGGGGTCGCAAAGAGTTGGACATGACCGAGTGACTGAGCAAACATACACACACAATCTTCACAATCCACGATTGAAGAGCTATTACATTTAGAGTCCTGGTGATACTGCAGGAGTCTGACAACTCTGTATGTTGGAGTTCCCTGGTGGTCTAGTGGTTAAGAATCTACCTGCCAATGAAGGGGACATGGGTTCAATCCCTGGTCTGAGAAGATCCCACACGCTGCAGGACACCACGGCTACCGAGCCCTTGCTCTAGAACCTGTGAGCTACAGCTACTGAGTCCGTGTGCCCAAACTACTGAGGCGCGACTGCCCTGGGGCCTGTGCTCTGCAATAAGAGAAGCCGTCACAATGAAAAGCCCATGCTTCACAGCTAAAGAAAGACTGAGCAGCAAGGAAGATGCAACGCAGTCGTAAATATTTTTTTTTAAAGACATCTGTTGAAAGCTTTAAAAATCACATTTATTAGAATAAAGCATAAATTCCAATAAAAGGTCATTGTATGTTTTCTAGCATACAGTAGTATTACAATTCATATCAGTATATTCCTGGAATGCCTTTAAAATAAATTTTTTTTTTGTGAGGGGGCTGCACCAGTGGCATGGCATGCAAGATCTTAGTTTCCCAGCCAGGGACCAAACCAGTGCCTCATGAAGTGGAAGTGTGGAGTCTTAACCACTGGACCACCAGGAAAGTCCCCAGATAAAAATTTCTTGGAAATATATTTACTGATGGTTTCATCTACTTATCCATATTTGAAAACAGCTGAAAACCAGATTAACGGAATTCAGATCAATTTTCTACAAAATGAAAAATTTTAGATATACTTACATGCATCATTTCTTTCTACCAAGGACTGACCTTACCCCAGATATTTAATTTGGGTTTCATAGCCCTAAGTTTTTGTTCAGCAACATATGTCAAAGCATCAGTCCTAATGATGACTTCAAATTAAAAGCAAATATGATGGTGGTGAAGCCCCAAGAAATCAAACATTAGTAATCAGTGGGTCCTGTCTAAATTTACATGACTTTTGGCATTTATACAATAACTGACTATTCCTATATGTATATATTCACAAATATATTATTTTTTATTTCATATTTAAATTTAGAATTAGGCAGATAAATTTGTTATTTCAATATGTGTCATAGTATATTTTAGCAGCAGTCATTGTTCTTATGATTTCCATATAGTATACTCCATAGACTGAAAGAGGAGCAAGCAAGAGCAATCACTCATCTACTCTCTGGTTTCATTTTAGTAAAACTTTAATGCTTAACAGAGGATGAGCTTGTTAGACAGTATCACTGACTCAACGGACATGAATCTGAGCAAACTCCGGGAGATAGAGAAGGACAGGGAAGCGTGGCATGCTGCAGTCCACGTGGTCACAGAGAGTTGGACGCAACTTAGCAACTGAACAACAACAATGCTTAACACAGACTGTGTAGTATTTAATAATACATTTATATATTCATTCATAAACCCAGTATTCATATGACAAGTACACTGAATACACATAATATGCCAGGAGTTAAGCAAGTATCTTGATTTTAAGACAAACATGATAATTTAATCCCTGCCTTCAAAGAGTTTATAGTCTAGTGACAGAGAAAGAGATAATCGGTAGAAGGCTTTGATGAAAGTGTTTTTATTAATTATACGATGGAAATTAACCCAGCACACAGTAGAAGAACAAAGGGGGTACCGGTGATATTGGATGGAGGGATGGAGGTAAAAAGACCCTGCACTATCTTCCTCAGGACAGAGAAAAAATGCATTGCAGGGTATTCTCAGCAGCATCTCTATAACAGACCTAATTACTAGTTTACAGCTTTCACTTTTTTTTTTCCATGCCCTTCAGTGTTAGCTGGCAACATAAAACCAGAACTCAATTTGATAAAAGCAATTATATGAAACAGTCAACTGGTATAACACAAATTCAAGACTTTTCAGTGGTCTAGCCTGATCCAAGGATAAAGAGGAGTTTATCAAATGGGACAGATGAGCTAACTGAGGATTGTTGATATCACAGGAGTTAGAGCAAATTCTCTCTCATGCGGAACATCCTCCCAGCGCTAGGGAATGCACTGTCATCACTGATTAACATCATTTATGCTTTGTCTGTGTGGAACATGAAAACTTCAGTTTATAAGCGAAACTCTTATCTCCTAAGTTCCCACTCATCCGTACTCTAGGAAATATAGGCGTTTCTAGCATTTTGTCTGCTTTCAATAACATAAAAAGAAAAAAATACTATCTTGGTAAGTAGGAAAAACCTATGCTCCCCATGCAGTCTCATTATAGTGCAGTGGCAGGGAGAACTCCCCCTCATAAAATTCCTAAGCCTTTAAAAGATCCAATTGGTAGTACACAGCCAGAAATGCCTAAGACCAAGGAACAGCATAAAAAAAAAAATCAACTCTGAATTCATTCTAAGTGAAATATGGCTATAAATCTTAGTATAATGAAAGTGTTGAAAAGTAAGGAAAATATTATCGTAGCTTTAACAACACTATTTGTTTACTCACTTTAATCAGTGTATCACTGCCAAGCATTGTGCCAACTGCCATGAATTTTGGTACAAATAGGAAGACATTGAGCTCACACTGTATTGGGTGGAACAGTCAATATTAAATAAATCAACAAAAACAAACATGATCTTCATGATGACGGGAGAAATGCTGACTAAAATTACAGCAAGTAGAACATAATATTCAAATATCTGTGGAAGTGTTAATTGATCACTTGAATAAAGACTCCCAAGTTTCTAGCTTTTAATTCATTTTACATCAAGCCTAATTTTGTCCAGGCCGAAAAACCTGCAGGTCACCGGTAACTTACATGACTGAAAAGAAGACTTTCATTATCTCTCTTAGCATGACAGGGGAAAAACATGAGCTGAAACTGTTTTCCTTGAAGTTGCTTCAGGCCAAACAGGCACTAATAGGTAATAAATAAGACTTTACATGAGTTCATGAAACAAACTCATTGAAAGATGACCATATTCCACTCTAGAACTTGTTTCCTAGGTAGTCTGCAAAGCAGAATTTTGGATTTTAAAAGATTATCATTCTGAAATTGAGTCCAGTGGTATTAGTAATGTAGCTTATTACAATTAAAGTAAGATATGAATTCATTTTTATTTTTATCTCATCTCTTTCCTGGTGATACTTCAGTGAACACAATTGTTAATTTAAGTTTTACTGCACAGTGATACATCTACCAGTGTTTCAGTACCAATACACTTTTTTTCATTTTCAAAGTTGATTTCACGCAGATTCTCTAACTAAAAAAATAAATGTATAATTTCTCTTTTGTATGTGAATTCTACCAACATGAGCAGGACCTGTTTCCTGATTTATTATGTATGAGCCCATTTTGTTCTTGTACTACCCACATAGGAGCAATTTCTGTGCTTCATAATTGAGCAGTAAGACATTGACAGTAAGTGCCTTCCTCTGTCTCCACAGAATATTTACAAGAGTAAAGGCTGAAGTGCAAGTGATTTCAATCATCAGAGCTGTGTGATAATCTCAAACAAAAAAATACCTGTAGTCTCTCAATGATATTAAAAATTCAAATAATAAAAATGGAATCATCTGCAACTAGTGGATCCATTCAGTGGGTATTAATTTGGGGATGCTGTTCTTGGCAGCAAATCAGAAAATTCCATTTGTGTCAAGAGTCCTGAAGCTATTCCACAAGAAGTTAGTTATTTCTCTATTGACATGCTCAAAGAAAATGGCTTAGTTCTGCAGTTTGCTTGATAGTAAGACTATGCAAATATATCCCAGGAGGATACAGTAATTTCAAATAAAGAAGGAAATCTTGTTGATAATTTGCTTGTTTCCAGAATTGGAAGCTGGAGAATGAGACTCAGTCTCTGATAGAAAACACCCCATTTAAATCTTACTCTTACTTATCCCTGAGGTACAAAAGTCCTTACCTGTCATTACCCTTTGAAGTAAAATATCTAAAATGAACTCATACTCTGTTCTACATGTAGTCACTATTAGCAGGCATAGGATGGGGCAGAGATTTGAAGCTGTGGTAGTTCACAGTCCCTGAAAGAACCCAAAAGCAAATGATTTGAGACTACTTAAACAACTTAAAGAAATATGAGATTATTCCACAGCAGATAAAAATATCAAGTCAAAAATATCTGAGTGTTTCCCATGATATCTCCATGAAAAAATAAATGTTAGTGGGAATCTTATTTTTTCAATTAACTGCATGGTTGGGTTTTGCAGAACCAGAAATGTGCAAGATTAAGAGAGCTTAATCATGGGAGAAGGAAAGGGTAGGACAAATTGAGAAAGCAGCATTGAGATATATATATACTATCATGTGTAAAACAGATAACTGGCTGGAAGCTGCCAGCCTGGTGCTCCGTGATGATCTAGAAGGGCAGGATGGGGATGGGGTCCAGGAGGGAGGGTATATATGTGTGTACATATATATACATATATATATGACTGATTGACATTGCTGTACAATAGAGACCAGCACGACACTGTAAAGTGACTATCCTCCAATTAAATAAAGAGAAAGAGAGAACTTAATCATCATTACATAGTTGGCACTAATTAAAATGCTTCTAAATCTATGAGAAGTTTGAGGCCCTGAGTCAGCTGGCTCCTTCAGGAAAGGCCAAGGATAACATTCTTCTTTTTACAAACACAAAAAACATGTATGATGCAGACAGAGAATATCAAACACACCACTTTTACTGAAGAAACAAAGATATAAGGCAAGTTTCCCTTTAGCATTTGCAGAGCTTTGGGCAAAAATGTAAATATAGAACCTTATATACCTAAAGCTTTAAGAGTTATGAATGAAGCCACAGATTTTAAGTAAAGCATGTTTTATCCTTCTTTCTGGACAATATATAACTGTCAAAATAATCTTTTAATACCTATAGTTTTAAGATGATTAACCTTGGTAAAATATTCTAAATAAGTGAATTTAATGATTATTACACATGTGTAGGTATTCTGGTGGTGTCTGATGAATATTAAAAATAATTCATATTTTTGTTTCATAGGTCCACTAAACTGCAGTATTTAATTTCAAAAAATATGTAATTCTTGCTTTAATTAAGATTTCTGTGCAACTTGTACTTGGTTGAGAATAATGACAATTAGAAAATTTTTGATTATATAGATCTCAGATTTTTAATATTTCAGTATGATAAAACATCCTGAAAACAGCAACTTGAAGTATCTAAAATTAACATAATTATACCTAGATTTGGAAAGAAAATTCATTTTACAATGAATGTTAAGGGCCCAGTTCTGCAAGATTATTGGACATTATAAACTGTTAAGTCTCACAACAAGCTGCTGCATCGTAAATTCATTACTAAAGAAGACAAACATTAAGTATGAAAAAAATGAGCATAGTTTATAGAAACTACAATTTGCTGTTAGCAATCATCTATCATTTCTATAAATTTTCTCATGCATCTTGAAAAATAATCAAATTGCCTTAATATTATTTCATTGACATATTTTGTGTCTGTGAATGCATGTAAGATCAAATTTGATATACGCTTTCCTTTGTCAAGATATTTCATCTTTAATTCAGACTATGTTATACTAAATCTATAAATTGTTCCAAAAAGTGTCATCATTATAGGCACAATTGAGGTCATGACTCCCATAAGCAAATTTAAGCTAAATGCAATATATGGCACATTCACACATATAGAGTAAGCTTCTGCATTTGCAGACAGAGTCCCAAGAAAGCCAAGGCCATTGTTATAAATTTGTAGCTAATAATATTTGTAATTATTTAAAATAATTGAGTTTTAAAGTTACTTTTTAACTAAATTTAATTGTACTAGATACAAATTAGCTTTCAGTTCCATTGTTTAATATTCATCTAGTGACCAATGTAGAGACTGGCATCATTCTTTAAACATGTTACATCCAGACTTACATAAATACAAATTTTAGAATAATATAAATTAATAATACCAAACATTCTTTAGCCATCTTCTGCTACTATTGAGAATGTACAGTCATTTGTTGAATTGAATACCTTTAAAATAATGAAAGTCAAGAAAAATGGACGCTCAATACTAATAGAAAATGACACTTTCTTGTGGAAGAGGCTACCGCAATCATACTCTGTGCAAGAAGGAATATGATAAGTTCAGTTCAGTTGTTCAGTCGTGTCCGACTCTTTGCGACACAGGCTTCCTTGTCCATACCAACTACCAGAGGTTACTCAAACTGATGTCCATAGAGTCGGTGATGCCATCCAACCATCTCATCCTCTGCATTCTCCTCCTCCTCTCACCTTCAATGCTTCCCAGCATCAGGGTCTTTTCCAATTAGTCAGTTCTTCACATCAAGTGGCCAAAGTATTGGCATTTCAGCTTCAACACTGGTCCTCCCAATGAATATTCAGGACTGATTTCCTTTAGGATGGACTGGTTGGATCTCCATGTGGTCCAAGGGATTCTCAAGAGTCTTCTCCAACACCACAGTTCAAAAGGATCAATTCTTTGGCACTCAGCTTTCTTTATAGCCCCACTGACATCCATACACGACCACTGGAAAAACAATAGCTTTGACTAGATAGACCTTTGCTGGCAAAGTAAAGTCTCTGCTTTTTAATATGCTGTCTAGGTTGGACATAGCTCTTCTTGCAGGGAGCAAGTGTCTTTTAATTTCATGGCTGCAGTCACCATCTGTAGTGATTTTGGAGCCTCCCAAAATAAAGTCTCTCATTGTTACCATTGTTTCCCCATCTATTTGCCATGAAGTGATGGGGCCAGATGCCATGATCTCAGTTTTCTGAATGTTGAGTTTTAAGCCAACTTTTTCACTTTCCTCTCTCACTTTCATCAAGGGGCTCTTTAGTTCTTCACTTTATAAGGGTGGTGTCATCTGCATATCTGAGGTTATTGATATTTTTCCTGACAATCTTGATTCCAGCTTGTTTCATACAGCCTGGAATTTCACATTATGTACTATGCATATAAGTTAAATAAGCAGGGTGACAATATACAGTGTTGATGTACTCCTTTTCCTATTTGGAACCAGTCTGGTGTTCCATGTCCAGTTCTAACTGTTGTTTCCTGACCTGCATACAGACTTCTCAGGACACAAGTCTGGTGGTCTGGTATTCCTCTCTCTCTAAGAATTTTCCACAGTCTGTTGTGATCCACACAGTCAAAGGCTTTGGCATAGTCAATAACGCAGAAGTAGGTGTTTTCCTGGAACTCTCTTACTTTTTCAATGATCCAACGGATGTTGGCAATTAGATCCCTGGTTCCTCTGCCTTTTCTAAAACCAGCTTGAACATCTGAAAGTTTACGGTTCACATACTGTCGAATCCTGGCGTGGTGAACTTTGAGCATTACTTTGCTAGAGTGTGAGATGAGTGTAATTGTGCAGTAGTGTGGACATTCTTTGGCAATGCCCTTCTTTGGGATTGGAATGAAAACTGACCTTTTCCAGTCCTGTGGCCACTGCTGAGTTTTCCAAATTCGCTGGCATATTAAGTGCAACACTTTCATAGCATCATCTTTTAGGATTTGAAATAGTTCAACTGGAATTCTATCACCTCCGCTAGCTTTGTTTGTAGTGATGCTTCCTAAAGCCCACTTGACTTCGCATTCCAGGAGGTCTGGCTCTAAGTGAGTGATCACATCATTGTGGTTATCTGGGTCATGAAGATCTTTTTTTGTATAGTTCTTCTGTGTATTCTTGCCACCTCTTCTTAATATCTTCTGCTTCTGTTAGGTCCATGCCATGTCTGTTCTTTATTGTGCCCCTCTTTGCATGAAATGTTCCCTTGGTATCTCTAATTTTCTTGAAGATCTCTAGTCTTTCCCATCTATTATTTTCCTCTGCATTGATCACTGAGGAAGGCTTTCTCTCTCCTAGATATGACAATTTAGTCTGCCTTTTATCCATGCACTTGGCCCATTCAAGTTCTCCCTAGGCCCTGAAGCAGTGTCCACCTCCAATTTTTCAGAGGGACAACTGACACATCTCCACCTCATTTGATATGTTTGACTTGTAATTAAAGACACAGGACAGGAGATGCAGTGAAATGTTTCTGGGTTTCTCCGATGCATTTAAACACCTCTGATACAGTAGACCAAGCAGGGTCTAAAAGTAAAACTTCTCAGGAAAGGGATTTAATTTCTCACAGCCAATTAGTATTATGGTTTACCTGGGCAGTAACTTTTTTTTTTTTTTTTAATACTGTGACCTTTAATCTCCAGTGTAAAGCTTACATAAAGATATTTTAGTAAACCTTCCTAATTTTATCACTCACAGAAAGCATGAGATGAGAACCACAATAAACCTCACAGTGACTCTGTCTAAAAGCCGACAAGAAACTGCATTTTATGACTCTGGAAAAATCGAAGTATTATGGTAATTAAAATTAGCATTTCATCTATTATTGGTGTTACATAGTATTAACCACATAAAGCAAAAAAAGAATTATGGGAGGAAAGGCCAATGAACTGAAGAGTCAAGAAACCTTGATTTAATTTCAGATTTATAACTGGATACTTACATGTTCTAGTTTTCTAAGGCAAAACAAACAAGAAAACATGAAATTTAAGATTTTTTTAAAGCACTACAAGTCTATGAATGCTTTATAGTTTATGGTTAGCAAGTTTAACAAGTAAATGTAAAGAAGAAACACTACTGACATACACATTGGCCAAGATTTTTCTCTTCAAAGAAAAAAAAGATCTGCTCTGCCTCTTCTTCCAAAAGTGTGGCTTCCCAAATGGGGTCCCTAGATAGTGTATCATGAACATTATGTGAGAGTTTGTTAGAAAAGCAAATTCTCAAGTTTGACAACCACTGCTCCAGAACCACTGCAGAATCTTCTCCAGACTAATTTAGATTTAAAACAAAACAGAAATAAAAAAATTAAAGAGAAAGTGATAGAATTGAAGTGAATCAATTTGGCAGATGTTGAAGTTAAAATTGTGAGGTTGTTTTTTTTTTAAGATATTAAGTACCTTCCTGTTAACAGCAATAACTAATCCTTTAGATGATTCAAAATGCGTTTACATTGACCCTCATATCACCAAAAACCAAAATGTGGGAGAGTGAAAGCAAAAGAAAAGCAGAGGCCTGGAGAGCTTAGATTTAAATATAAAAAGAGGACCAGTACTCTTCAACCATTCTGGGGCTTCCCCGGTGGTTCAGACAGTAAAGAATCTGCCTGCAATACAGGAAACCAGGGTTTGATCTCCTGGAGAAGGGACTGGCTACCTACTCCAATATTTTTGGCTGGAGAATTCCATGGACAGAGGAACCTGGCGGGCTACACTCCCTGGGGTCACAAAGAGTTGGACACGCCTGAATGACTAACACACACTCTTCAACCATTCTAGGAATAGCAGGTAAATAAAGCAGCCAATATTAGCAACATTACTTTTAAAGAAAGCAGTATTTTCAGAGAAATTAATGACTATATTTTCAACAGCAGAACTTTAAGAAATTGTATAAATAAAGTGCAAGAGGTAGGTGGTCAATATTCTAAGGCAAGAGGCAGATATCCAGGACGTACGACTTCCAAGGAGGACAGGCTTATTGATCCCTAGACTCTTGGAAGAAAACCACTTGGACTACCCCTCTTGAATTATCCTCCTTCAGTTCATCAGTAGTTCACTTGAGAAAAACTAGCTACTGATACTGAAAGTCATCGTGTGTCATGTGCAGAATGTGTAGGAAACTCATTTTACCATGTTTTTACACATTCAATGCTAATTGGGAAAAATTTTTAAAAAGCCACAGATATATAAATACCTAAATAGATGAATTGGGTTGATCCTACCTGACTATTCTAGTTCAGAGAGTGCATGAATGGAGTAATGTAACAAGGCTTATTTCTTCCTTTCATGCTACATGCTACACTGGCATCACAGTAGAAGAAAAGAACATGTAAGAAATGTATTTATGCATTGAACACTAAGAATAGAAAAATATTAAAACAGAGAACTTTTAAGAAACATAAGAATTAAAAATTCTGGAATACATCAGTATGCCAATTATGAAACTGATTAGAGCCATTTATTTCAAAACTTAGTGTTATTAAAAACTAGGTAATCTTAAAAAATAATTCAGAAAACAGAAATGAGAAATATAGTATGGAAACATTAGAAAGGAAGCTGCAAATATATATGCATAATTTACTTTTTAACAAAAAAAGTTAGTAGAGGTAAGCTGCAGAAAGATAGTTCTACCTTTTCAAGTATATAAATAATAAAATTGATATTATTTCATCATTTCCTTTTATTATCAAAAGTCCTATCAAACAAGATTCCTTTATAATAAGCATTTCTCCAGGCTCAAATTACTGGTTAAAAGCATTTAATTGTTTATTGATATTTAACTCTACATCTATGTATTATGCATTATTTGAACGTCAGTTCATGATAAGCAAAATTTTTCATACAACCAAGATTCTATATACTAATATTTGGGCTGAAAATAAAGCCTATCAGTGATGATGCTTTCTGTTTGGTCATATACAGTTCCATAGTCATATTTTGTAAAAACAATATTCAAATTCAGAGGAATGATAAATGCTTTGTCACTTATCAGGCTTTCTACTATCATCTATAAACACATAGAGGAAGGACTTCAAGTAATTTCTTTTAAAGTATAGTTTATCATTGAAATTGTCCTCAAAGTAAAACAGACATTAAAAAGATACCAAAGGACTTCTGGTTTCCCATCTGGCATGTAAGAAGCTTGGAAGCTGTTACTCTGTTTTAACAAGGAAAACGTTAAACAAACTGAAAAATCAACAGCTCTTTTTAGGTTTCTAAGAAAAGTGAGGTTATAGCATATTCACTGCACCTCCCCAACGCCCCCAAATTGGAGAGACAGACAGGCAGACACAGAGATCACAACTCACCAAAGCAGAAACATGGGAAGAGAAACTCTCTGGAAGTCAGCGCCAGGTAGGAGAACTTAAACTGAGACCAACTAACTGTTGGATGTTCAGTGTGTGTGGACAGTACTGACAGTAAAAAATAAAAATTCCAGGAGGATCCAGTCAGAGGGAGGACAACACAGTTTTCTGAGTTTTACATCTATGAACTTGACCCAAGTTCTCACAATGAGTATCCAGAGAAAAATTCACTCATGTTTCCAGCAGGGGAGAGGAAAAGTAAACATTTTGAAAAACATCAGAGCTCTCTGTTCTTACCAAGGCTTTTCCTCTGGAGAAACTATCTAACCAAGGTCTAATTTGCTGGGATTTTATCAGAGCCTAATTATACTAAGGGATGGGAAATGCTCAACTCCAGCTCACTCTAGCTGTCTTGTCCCATCTAAGGGGACAGAGGAGGAGGTGAATTGAGAATGCTTGTAAAGTACACAGTCCAGAGGTGTAGGCTGACCAAAAGACTGTAACCTAACGCATAATGGTAATACAAGAACGATAAGAAAGAGAAACAAAATACATATTCCAAACAATAATGACTGATAATTTCCTCAAATTAATGTAAGATATCAAAATACAGAGCCAGGAAACTCAGAAAACATCAATCATAAATGCCAGAGAAAGACATTTAGGCATATTATTTTACAACAACACAGAATCAAAGATGAAAAATTCTTGGAGGCAAAAAAAACAAAACAAAAAACACCTTTGTGTAGAGGAACAAAGATAAAAATTGCATTCGACTTTTCCTCAGAAACCACACAAGCTAGGAGGGTAGGATGAAATATTATGATTTAGAGGGAAAACCTGCTAACCTAGAATTATGTACCCTATGAAAACATTCTTTGAAAGTGATGTAAAAACAAAGACTTTTTTAGAAGAAAATGTTTTGCTAGTAGACTTGTCTTACAAGAATTGTTAAAAGTTCTATAGAAAAAAGCAAACTATAGGTTGGAAAGTGAGAATTACGTAAAGCAAGGAAGAACACTGAAGCAGCAATAAATGAAGGCAAAAGAAAAATTTATTTTTCTTAATTGGTTTAAGAGCTAAAGGTTCATTCAAAACAATTACAGCCATACTATATTTGACTGTAAAACACTTAATTATTTGTTCACTCCTGTATCTTTATGCATAAGTGAAATGAACTGCAGTAGTGGCATAAGAGAGAAGAGGGAGAATTGGGGCTGCTTTGTTTTTATAAGGTACTGGTTCTACCCACGAAGCAGTGTAGTGTCATTTAAAAGTTAATTTCCAGTAGTTGTATGTGTAGAGCAAACTCTAGGTCAACAACTAAAAAAGTATAATTGCTATTCTAAGACAGGAGAAAAATGGAATTATCAAATGTTCAATCAAAACTTACAAAAAAAACCACCAAAAACTCACAAAAGATAAAGAATGGACAGAAAACAATGGAAAACAAAACAGTAACAAACACAGCAAATTGTAATCAAACTGTGTCAATAATTACTGAATATAATGGTTTAAATACATCAGTTAAAAGACAGATTTTTAAGAGTGGATCAAAACCCAAAAATTCCAGCTATATGTTGTCTACAAGAAACTCACTTTAATATAAAGACATATTGATTTAAAGTAAAGAGATAAGGAATTCCCTGGTGATTCAGCAGTTAAGACTGTTTTCAACGTACGGGGCATGGGTTCAATCCCTGGATGGGAATTAAGATCCCACATGTTGAGTGGAATGGCCAAAAGAATAAAAAGAAATAAAGGGATAGAGAAAGATATTCCATGCTGATACTAATAAAATGAATGCAGGAGAATTTCAGATGCAGCAAACTTCAGAGCAAGTAAAGTTATCAGGGGTAGATAAAGGCAATACATTAATGCAATAGGATCAACTCTCTAACACACAATAATTCTTACATGTATGTGTAAAACTATAAAACAAATTGGGGCAAAAAATGAACTGCAAGAAGAAATAGATGAGTCCACTACTACAGTTAGAGACTTCAGTATCTGTCAGAAACTAACCCATCTAGTAGACATAAAGTCAGTAACAGCACCATTGAATTCAACAATCAACTGCATATAACAGACATGTATAGAATACCTGATCCAATAACAGCAGAATACACATTCTTCTCAAACTCCTTTGGAACATTCACCAAGACAGACTACATTCCAGGCCATGATTTTTTTTTTTAAATTTTAAGACTATGAATCATACAATGCCTGCTCTCAAAACACAAGGAAATTATAATTGACCCTTGAACAACATGGGTTTGAATTGCATAGACCCTCATACCACCTTCAGCACTATACCATCTGCCATTGGTTGAATTTGAGAATGCGGAAAGTGAACTATAAAGTTTACATGCACTTAACTTTGAAGAGAGTTGAGACCTCTAACTCCTACTTTGTTTAAGGGTTAACTGTCAACTAAAACACAGGAACAGAAAAATAGCTAGAAAATCCCATTTTCTGAGATGAAATAAACAACTTCTATTTAGCACATGGATCAAAATAAGAAATTACAAAATATTTTGAACTAGATAAAAAATAAAGTTAATCAATTTGTGGGATGCAGTAAAAGCAGTGCCTACTGAGGAATTTATTATATTAAATGCTTATCTTAGGAAAGAAGAAAGGCCTAAAAAAATCAAACTTTCTACCTTAGAAAACTAGAAAAAGAACAGATTAAGGAAGACAAAAAGCAGAAATCACTGAAATGTAAAAGAAAAAAAATAAACAAAAACTAAAATTAATACTTTGAAATGATCCATAAAGAAAAATTACTATCAGAAATAAGCAGACAAGACTACAGAACTGTCCATTGAAAGTGAAAGTAAGTTAGTCCTGTCCAACTCTTTGCAACCCCGTGGATTATACAGTCCATGGAATTCGCTAGGCCAGAATACTGGAGTGGGTAGCCTTTCTCTTCTTCAGATGATCTTCCCAATCCAGAGGTGAAACCCAGGTCTCCTGCATTGTAGGCAGACTCTTTACCAGCTGAGCTGTCCGGGAAGCCCACATTAAGGGACCAGAAAAGGAATACTATACAGCAATCCTATGCACACAAATTTGATACATAAATAGACAAATTCCTTGAAGTACATAATTTGCAAAAACTCACACAAGAATAAACTCTGAATAGATCTATATCCATTAAAGAAATTAAATCAATAATTAATAACCTTCAAAGTCAGAAAGTACCTGATGGGTTCACAGGTAAATTTTCAGAAATATTTAAGGAAAACATTCCACTAACACTCTACAACTACTTTAACAAGATAGAAAGAGAAAATACTTTCTCATTCATTCTATGAGGCCCACAGTGTCCTAATACTAAAACTAATAAAATAGAAGAAAAGAAAATTATAGACCAATTTCTCTCATGAACATAGATACAAAAACCATCAATAAAATTTTAGCAAACTGAATTCAGCAAGAAAAAAATTAAAAAACAACAACAAAGAGGGATTTATCCAAGTATGCAAGTTTGGTTCAACATTGAAAAGTCAATTAAAGATATTCATCACAACAACAAGCAAAAAAAGAAATCACATGATTATATCAATAGTACTGTAGAAAACTTTTGACAAAATTCAACATCCATTCATACTAGAAATTCTCAGAAAAACAGAAATAGAGAAGAAATTTTCAACTGGATAGTGAGTATCTACAAAACATGCAGCTAAACATATTCGTTAATGAAAAACAAAAAGCTTTCCCTTTAATATTAAAAACAAAGCATGTCCCCTCTCCTAGCTCATTTTCAATATAGTACGTTAAGTTCCATGCAATAACATAGGAAAAGGCTTCAGGATGAAGGTATAGCGATGGACAGAAATAAATAAAACTGTCTTTATTCACAGATGTCATGACTATATTTAGACTATATCTGAAAGAAAAAGCAAAACCTCCTGAAGAAGTAGTTATAGCAAGGTGCAAGATTCAAGATCAGTATGTAAAAGGTCATCTCTTTTCTATGTACCTGCAATGAACAAGTGGGATTTGAAATTAAGAATACAATACTACTTACACTGTGTTATGTACTTAATCACTTAGTTATGTCAGACTCTTCGTGACCCCATGGCCTGTAGCCTGCCATGCTCCTCTGTCCATGGAATTTTCCAGTCAGGAATATTGGAGTGTGTTGCCATTTCTCATTCCAGGGGATCTTTCTGACCCAGGGATTAAACCCACACCTCCTTGAGTCTCCTGCATTGGCAAGTGGATTCTTTACCACTGTGCCACCTGGGAAGTCCTACCATTTACATTCAGTTCAGTCACTCAGTTGTGTCTGACTCTTGGAGACCCCATGGACTGCAGTACGCCAGGCCTCCCTGTCCATCACAAATTCCCGGAGTTTACTCAAACTCATGTCCATTGAGTCGGTAATGCCATCCAACCGTCTCATCCTCTGTCATCCCCTTCTCCTCCTGCCCTCAATCTTTCCCAGCATCAGGGTCTTCTCAAATGAGTCAGCTCTTTGCATCAGGTGGCCAAAGTATTGGAGTTTCAGCTTCAATGTCAGTCCTTCCAATGAATATTCAGGATTGATTTCCTTTAGGATGAACTGGTTGGATCTCCTTGCAGTCCAAGGAACTCTCGAGAGTCTTCTCCAACACCACCTGGTTGGATCTCCTTGCAGTCCAAGGGACTCTCAAGAGTCTTCACCCACACCACAGTTCAAAAGTATCAATTCTTTGGTGCTCAGCTTTCTTTATAGTCCAACTCTTATATCCATACATGACTATTGGAAAAAAAATAGCCTTGACCAGATGGACCTTGGTTGGCAAAGTAATGCCTCTGCTTTTTTGTTGTTGTTTGTTTCCATTTATTTTTATTAGTTGGAGGCTAATTACTTTACAATATTGTAGCCTCTGCTTTTTAATATGCTGTCTAGGTTGGTCATAACTTTCCTGCCAAGAAGCAAGCGTCTTTTAATTTCATAGCTGCAATCACCATCTGCAGTGATTTTGGAGCCCTCCAAAAATAAAGTCAGCCACTGTTTCCCCATCTATTTGCCATGAAGCGATGGGACCAGAGGCCATGGTCTTAGTTTTCTGAATGTGGAGCTTTAAGCTAATTTTTTCACTCTCCTCTTTCACTTTCATCAAGAGGCTCTTTAGTTCTTCACTTTCTGCCATAATGGTGGTGTCATCTGCATATCTGAGGTTATTAATATTTCTCCCCACAATCTTGGTTCTGGCTTGTGCTTCCTCCAGCCCAGCGTTTCTCATGATGTACTCTGCATATAAGTTAAATAAGCAGGGTGACAATATACAGCCTTGATGTACTCCTTTCCTGATTTGGAACCAGACTGTCCAGTTCTGACTGTTCTTCCTGACCTGCATACAAGTTTCTCAGGAGGCAGGTCAGGTGGTCTGGTAATCCCATCTCTTTCAGAATTTTCCACAGTTTATTGTGTTTCACAGAGTCAAAGGCTTGGCATAGTCAATAAAGCAGAATAGATGTTTTTCTGGAACTCTCTTACTTTTTTGATGATCCAGTGGATGTTGCCAATTTGGTCTCTTGTTCCTCTGCCTTTTCTAAAACCAGCTTGAACATCTGGAATTTCATAGTTCATGTATTGTTGAAGCCTGGCTTAGAGAATTTTGAGCATTACTTTACTAGCATGTGAGATGAGTGCAATCGTGTGGTAGTTTGAACATTCTTTGGCATTGCCTTTCTTTGGGATTGGAATAAAACTGACCTTTTCCAGTCCTGTGGCCACTGCTGAGTTTTCCAAATTTGCTGGCTTATTAAGTACAGCAGTTTCACCACATCATCTTTTAGGATTTGAAATAGTTAAACTGGAATTCCATCACCTCCACTAGTTTTGTTCTTCATCATGTTTCCTCAGGCCCACTTGACACTTCACATTCCAGGATGTCTGGCTCTAGGTGAGTGATCACATTTTGTGATTATCTGGGTCATGAAGATGTTTACCACTTACATTAGCACAGCCCCAAATGAGTATATATAAATCTAACAACTATGTACACTTTCTACATAAAACTAAAAACTGTGATGCAGTAAGTCAATGAAGAACTGAAGAAACAGAGGCATATTCCATGTTCACAGATATGAAGCCTCAGTGCAGTTAGTATGTCAACTTCTCTCAATATTATCTACAGGTTCAATTCAACCCCTATCAAAATCCCAAGTTCATGGACATCAAAGTGATTCTGAAGTCTATATGAAAAAGCCAAAGACCCAAAAGAGCCACCACAATATTGAAGGAAAAGAGCAAAGTTGGAGGACTGCATCTACCTGACTCCATGATTTCATATAAGACTACAGTAATCAAGACTGTGTGAAATCAGTCAAGGAACAGACAGATCGATCAGTAGAACAGAACAGACAGCCCAGAAGTCAACTCACACAAATACTTATTTGATATTTGACTAAGAAGAAAAGTCAATAAAATGGAGCAAAGATAATCTTTTCAACAAATGGTGCTAGCAAAACTGATCATCCACATGTGAAAAAATAAACCTAAATGTAGAACTTATACCCCAAACAAAATTAACTACACATTGATCACAGATCTAAATATAAAATGCAAATCTATAAAGCTCCTAGAAGATAACATAGGAGAAAATTCAATTAACTTTGGGTTTGGTGATGACTTTTTAGACACAACATAAAGGCAGTCAATGAAAGAAAATATTGATATGCCAGACTTTGTTAGAGCTAAAATTCTCTGCTCTAGAAAAGAGACTATCAAGAGAATAAATGGGTAAGCCACAGACTGGTATAAAATATCTGTAATAGATATACGATAGAGGACCACTATCCAAAATATACACAGAACCCTTAAAAAACAACAGTAAGAAAAAACAACCTGATTAAATAATAGGCCAAAGCCTTTAAATGACACTTCAAAGATACACAAGGCAATTAAGCATATGAAAATGTTACACATGTTACCAGGGAGATGAAATGTAAACAATGAATTATCTCTACAAACCCATTAGAAAGGCCATAATCTAGAACAATGATAGCACCAAATGCTGGTGAGGGTGTGATACAACAATCGTTCACCGCCTGTGGGAATGGAAAGTAGTGCATCCCCTTCGGAAGACAGTTTGACGGTTTCCTACAATAGTAAACATACTCATTCCATATGCTCCAGTAATTGTGCTTCTTGGTATCTACCCAAAGGAGTTGACAACTTATGTCCACATGAAAACCTGCTCATGGTTATGTATAACAACTTTATTCAGTATTGCAAAACTTGGAAACAAACAAGATGTCCGTTAGTAGGTGAACAGATAACTAAACTGTGACGCATCCTAATGGTGGGATTCAGCACTAAAAACGAAACAATAATTATCAAGCAAGAAAAAAACATGAATGAACCTTAAATGGATATTACTAAGTGAAAGAAGCCAATATAAAAAGGCTACACATTGTATGATTCCAACTATATGATATTCTGGAAAAGGAAAAACTATGAAAACAATAAAAAGAACAATCAGCAGTTGCTAGAGGTTGGGGAAAAAGTGGAAGTGAAAGTCGATCAGTCCTATCCGACTCTTTGTGACTTCATGGACTATACGGTCCACGGAATTCTCTAGGCCAGAATACTGGAGTGGGTAGCCTTTTCCTTCTCCAGGGGATCCTCCCAACGCAGGATTGAACCCAGGTCTCCAGCATTGCAGGTGAACTCTTTACCAGCTGAGCTACCAGGGGAAGAGGTTAGTGGGGAGAGACAAAGGAGGAAGAGTAGTACAGAGAATTTTGGGGGCAGTGAAACTACTCTGATAACATAATGGTGGCTACATGCTATTTGTCCAGGCCCACAGAATATGCAACACCAAGAGTGAACTTTAACTGTGGGCATTGCATGATCATGATGTGTTTCATGTAGGTTTATCAGTTGTAACAAACGTACCTTTGGGGGGTGGATATTGAAAAGGGGGAGGATAGGCATGTGTGAAGGAAGGGCTTCCCAGGTGGCTCAGTGGTAAAGAAACCACCTGCCAATGCAAGAGACATGGGTTCGATCCCTGTGTCAGGAAGATCCTCTGGAGAGGGAAAGGACAGCCAATTTCAGTGTTCTTGCCTGGAAAATCCCACGGATAGAGAAGCCTGGCAGTCCACAGGGTTGCAAGAGAGTTGGATAGGACTTAGCGACTAAACAACAAACGCATGTGTGTAGACACGGTATATATGAGCAATCTGTGTATCTTTTGGTCAATTTTGCTGTGAACCTAAAACTGCTCTAGAAAGTAAAGTATATTTTTCAAAATGATATCAAAGTACTAGGTGTACCAGCAAAAAAAGCATTAGCTACTTTTCTTTGAGAAGGAGTAGGATATATTTCAAACCCATCTGAAATATATAAATGTAGAAAACTGTGTCTGAATTGCAGAAATAAAAGTAATGTGAATGCAATACTGCAACAGAGGACAAATGATGAAAGTACATCATTTACTAGGGAGTTTTTAATTTCTTTACTCTTAAAACCACAGCTGAAAACATAATAGCAAGTGGGTCACTACTAATATAGGAAGTATCATCGGTCATCAAAAATGAAGTGCATCGTTATATTGTTCTGTATTACTGAGATTAATCCACATTACTGATTCTTGTTTGGAATTCCTTTGGAATGATGGTGACATAACATGGGTGTATATTTGTGACTTGAAACAAAGTGATAACTTTTGTCCCACTACATCGAAGCATGAAAAATTTGTCTACTTGGATACTTTGAAATTTTTTCTTTTAAATTTGTTCATAGTTACCATAGTTTCTATAATATATATTATTTTATGTGAAAATTTTTAGACAATTTCAATTTATAGGCAAATAATTTGAGAAAGTACTGTTCTTTTTAAAAAATCATAGTTAAATATGACTATTCCATTAAATATGTATCTTTATCTCCAATATATATGTTAGCTGCTCAGTTGTGTCCAACTCTTTACAACCCCAGAGACTGCCAGGCTTCTCTGTCCATGGAATTCTCCAGGGAAGAATACTGGAGTGGGTTGCCATTGCCTTCTCCAGGGTATCTTCCCAACCGAGGGATGGAACCTGGGTCTCCCACACTGTAGGCAGATTCCTTACCATCTGAGCCACCAGGAAGCCCCTGGTTATATACTGGAGATAAATCTCCAATATATCTGCCCCATTCCTCATACAATGGGGATTCAACTTATATGTTACAAGTTAAACATACAAATCAAGTTATGTAATTTTTATATAATCCTAGAGTAAACACAGTCTGGAGAATAAGACAGACAATAGCTATGGGAGCATTACATACATTGTTTTCTGGCACCACAATAGACAAAGGAGAAACTATTGGCTCTAAACTCCAAAGCAGTCAGACGTAATTGTCATGACTAACAAAGGAAACATTTGCACCTTTTTTTTTTTTTTTTTGCAGCTCACAGAAATAATGGGTTTAAAGTGAGGTCTAGATATGAATATATTTTTAGATTGAAAAAGCAGAATCCTTACCTCTCTCACTGATTTATTTGATATATTCTTTTTTTGTGGCAGGACTCACATGTTTTAATTTATAAAACATGTCCTTGAAGCTGGGATTCAGAAACCTGGATCACAAAACAAGTGAGTGCTTGGGATCAAGTTAATCCATGGCCTGATTACTGCTGCTGGTAATGTTTATTGTACAACCATGTCTAGACCTTGGTTTCTGGCATAAATTAACTTCTAATCTCTCCCGTTACGGACCAAAAAAAGACAGCAAATGTTATGTTCATTTGTTTCATTGTGAAGTTCTTATTCTTATAAAAATGAGTTTTTTCACAAATAGAATTAGAAGTAATATTAAAGCTGTTATAACAAAGAAACCCAATCAATCAAACCCAATCTTCAATTCAAGATGGTGTAAGCAATGTCCTATTCCCTTGGAAATCTCAGTTTTACAATACTTCGTCTCTAATTGCTTCTGCTGGCAATTTCAGAAGTTTAAACTTGTAAATTAGAATTGCTTGAGAAGCCCAGTACTCCAAGATTGAGTTCAGCAGCATCTACCCAACTTGGAATAAGTCTTCTTATGAAAGGGTTATGAGACTATTGTCCTTTCAAACACACCAAGGAAAAAGCATTTCCAAGTGAAAGAGAAGAATGAAATTACTCAACATCTTTCTTCAGGACAAACTAATCACCAGTTTTATTGTTCTAGATGTTTAAAATGTAATTAATATGGCAAAAATACAGTCAACCAAGTGGAGCAAGATATTGTAATAATCTATACATGTCTAAGCAAAAATATACTTTTTAGACAGTAGAAACAGAAGTTTGAACACACTTTAGGGAAATGACAAGCTATGAAGAGTGCAAATCCAGATAAATGCAGTGGATTTTTCATTCTGAATGCAAAGCTTAGTATTAATGACAAGGGAAGGTGAACAAAGTAAGACCCAGAATAAGCAAAAGGTCCAGAACCACTATGGAAAATAATAAAAGGACACACACAACTGAAAGGAATAGGAGGGATTCTTAAATTTGTTCTGGCAGCCAGACTACCAGAATTCACCAGAGTCTTCTTCCATCATGACCAATACAGTGATTGATTTGAGGCCTTTTTAAGCCCTTATATTTAGTGTCCAAAACAAACAAGTAAAAAAAAAGATTTCCTTTAAATATTCTATTAAACAGTACTCTCCAGGGATGCCTTTTGATGATCAAGGATATATATTTTTTTCTTATGTACAGACACCTGTGTTTCATATTAAATTACACATTTTGACTGGGGTGCCCTGTTCTGTCTCAATATATAGAGTGCAAGTGATGAGAAAGAAAATAATTGGTTTCCTAACTATGTTCTACCAGCAAGCAATGACCTTTCAATCTTAGCTTAATACATTGAATGTGGACTTTAAGATTATTTCAAATATTATTTTATCCAGAGTCCTCAATGCCTAAGCCCAAATGAACATCTCAAACAAGAATGTCAGATGCACAGGCATATCTTTGTAGAGTAGGAAGGCAAATTTTTTTCAAACATATTCTGCTTATAGAAAGACGGGAATCCCCAAATCCTTGAAAAATAGCTAACTATTTTGGATTCTTTCAAGGTTAATGCAGTATGCTTATGAGGGAAATCACTGAAGTAGAAATTGGAAAGATGATCAGCATAGAGAAAGGTTGGCATTTTAACCAGTTGAAAATCCCAGTGTATAACCTTACTAGGCCACACTAATTGATTAAAATGTCTAGAAAGACCAGCTTACTGGGAGGGATGACAGAAAATTGGTGGCTAGAAAGAGGAGGCATGTATATATCAGATCACAGTTCACTCCCCGAGCAAAAGCATGAGATTTAGGACCCCTATCTGAGTATCTTTCCAGATGATATAAAACTTCCCATGGTAACATCAATTTTAAATTTCTATTTCTAGGTCAAGCTATTCTGCATGTAAATATACATATGTTTTTAAAGATTAAAAACATCCAGTGAAAAAGGAGATTGTTGGAAAGATTATCAAGATTACCTTGAACTGTGGGGCACCCTCACAGAATTTTCATGTCCAGGCTTCCTCTGATTTAAGATACCTTTCACAGGTAAGGATCTTGCAAATGGGGTTTCTATTTCTCCACAGAAACAGCCTCTGTAAATTTCCTGGGGACTCCAGCAAGTTAATCTCTGCTGTTGCTATTTTGTGGTAGGCCTCTCAAGTCCTAGATAGGTAATCTAGGATGATTCATTCTCCTCCAGCTTTCACACATTCTGTTTGTGATGAATGCCCAAGAAATGCACTGATGCTCTGCCCTGATAATAAAGCTTTTGGACTGGTTTTGCAAATCTTTTACTTGAACCAAAGGAACACGTTATACTCAAGTGCCAGAAAGCATCACAGTCAAATTAGATTGTCTAGAGCTTGAAAGCAATTTTTGCCAGTAAGATATAGGCTGACATAAATGAGGTGAAAGACAAATGAAGACATGCATGTTTTCTGTTTGAGGTGTATATTAACAGTTTTGATGTAGTGTTTTCTTTGTGCGGCTTTAAAAATGGATGTGTGTGTGTGTGTGGTTTTAATCTAAGTTAAGGTTGGGAGGACCTAAGGCATATAAAAACAAAACATTTGGGTAATTGAGTAATATTCAGACAAGCCCTAGCAATGAATAAAGTGGTGAAATTTAGTCAGATCTATGAAGAAGCAGAGTAAATCTTCAAGGCTTTCCTTATAAATATTCATTTACACAGACTACATCAAGTACTTTGTATGTTCATGTGTCTGCATATCTATCTAATGCCAAAAGTCCACTAGCTAACTTCCATAAAACAAAAACTAGTTAATCTCCATAGTATATAAACCATGAGGTAATTCCCCCCTCAACTTTAAATTCTGTTCATCTTTAGGTAGCCATTTGTATTAGCCCAATAATATATGTATTTGTGACCCTGGGAATGTAGTAGGTTCTGTTTTTGTTGCCATTCTTGCTTAAAGTTTGTTTATTAAACACTTAGTATGTGAATGTTATGTGAAGATTAAAGGATACAAGTAACTGAAACAGAAATGGAGCCTAACATTTAAGAAGCTATAAATGAAAATGGGGTCTGATAAAAGTAACAGCAGAGCAACAATGCAAAGTAGAACTTAAAAAAATGAATGCATAGAGAAAACCTCCCATGAGGTTTTCTCTCTCATGCCTCCCATGAGAAAGGCACCATGCAGTTTCTTAAGAAAGTGAGAGTTATACCTGAGGAATTAAAATAATTTAAACCATTTAAATATTATTTGACCATACTGATACTTCCTAGTGATTTACAAGACCATTCAAGTTAGATCTGTACAATTCTTTAAATAAGTGCTTTATAAACGCTTATCAAGATACTTCAATTGACAAGTCAAGTTTTGTTTCGAGTTTATGTTAGAAAGAGGGAAGTTTTATGAGGGAATTGAACATCCTTAATTTTGAATTAAAACAATTAGAAAATATCCCATTACACCTTTTATATCAAGGATTATTCCTTTAATACTAAAAATCTTGTGATTTAAACAATTAAGTATGGGACTTGTTGTATATAGAGTCATCTTGTCTCACGATTTTATTCTTTTTGTTGATAAACTTTGTACTGCTCAAAAGATACAATTTAAGATTAACACAAAAATTAATTCAAAAGATATATTGCTGTATTTACTTTATTAACTAAGGGGAAATGTCTTCTGTGTAAAACAGTAATTCCACAAAGCATTATATATTGCTTGCTAATGGAAAGCTGAGAGGAAGCTGTTTTATCCTGGAGTTTGATCATCTCAGTTTATAGCATTAAAAAGAGGTAATTTTTTTTTTTTTTTGCTATCATTCCATAATAGTTCATTAACGTAAAATAATTAAGTGAAATATCTGTTTCAATTAAGGCAGATGAATATTCCTTAGTTTGAATTATAAACAACAGATTTCTTGATTTTGAGAAACAATGCAGATAAGTAGAAAAGCTAATGGGCAACTCCATTCAGATAAAAGGGCTAGGTCACTCCAGGACACCTCTTACCCCTTAATTTACACAAATTATTTTTGAATTTAATGACTGAAACCTCTGTGAAGCTCTCCAGTATATTTGCACATGTATTCACATAAATGAGTAAAGTGATAAGTTATATCTTATCTCCTGAGATAGGTTATATCTATTTTCAATTCAGTTTCAGTAGTTGACTGAGTTATTATACAGATATCCTGGCTATATTTTAGGTCATATTTTCACATTATTATCACATTTCAGACTCAAATAAGAAATGGATCCCCAGTTCAACATAATTTCATGTACATACACACACATGTATATAAATGTGTGTGTATATGTATGTGTACTTATAGCCTCATGTATGAAACAGAATATAAATACAATTATACTCAACAGTATAATTTTGTTCTGAAGAGTCTAAATTTATAAAAATAACTTCTTCTGCAAAAGTTTATCATAAAGCCATATGAAATTATATGGGTTTTGCAGAAAGATTAGATATGGCTTTTCTCTCAAAAGGTAGAGCAATGCATCTTATCAATGGAAAAAGAGACAAGGTCTCCCTTAATCTAATTTCTCATTTCAGCAAACCTATATGGAATTTTTAAGTTTATGCCTCAATTTCCCACTCAGGTTATAGACTATTTCCTTAATCAGAAAATTTCTTACATGCTCTTTTTCAATCTCCAGAGCCTCCACTTTCTAGACAATCACTGTCTTGTTTTCTATCATCATGTATTAGTTTTTAGTTTTGCTTCATTTAGAACTTCATATAAATAGAACCTGTACACTGTACTGACTTCCTTTGTCAAAACGATGGTTTTAATATCCATCTATGTTTTATGTGTCAGTTGTTTATTCCCATTTACTGTTAAGAAGTATTCAACTGCATGACAAAACTACAAATTGATTGATCCTTTTCCTGTTACTGAACATTTGGATTGTTTTCTGTTTTTAGCTATAAAACCATTTTGAACCTTCTTTTGTAATATTTTTTTCATCACTCATTGATAATTAATGAGCATATTTGCTAAGTCATAACTGTATGTTGACATCTTAAAGAAAATGTTATATTGTGGTATCCCATGGTTTTAATTTCCATTTTCCTGATGATTAATGCTGCTGAAAACCTTTTCAAATGCTTACTTGCCTTCATTTGTATGTGTCTTTTTTAAAGTATCTGTTTATGTCTTTGGCTTCTTGGGGGACAGGGGAGCTGTTGATCATTTTATTAATGAGTTATAAGCATTCTTTATATATCCCAATGCAACTCTTACAATGTCACAATGGTTATTTTCACAAAATCACAATGGTTATTTTCTTCCCTTTATGGCTTGCATTTTCATTCTCCTCGGTGGTGTATTTTTATGAACAGAAGTTTTAAATTAAGTATAATTAGCCTTTTGCTTTTCTTTTATGTTTCTTCTCTTTACATCTTTTCTAACTCTAAGGTTGTAAAAGTATGCTGTTTCTTTTAGAAACTTTGCAATTTATTCTTTATATTTCTGTCTATAATACATCTCAAATTAAAAATGTATGGTGTGAGGCAGAGATTAAGATTCATTTTATTCCTTTAGGGATGTCCAGCTGTGAAAAAAAAATTCTTAATTTTTGATTTAGTGCACGTGTTGGGGAAAAAAAAAAAATCAACTTACTGAGTGTTCAATCTATTCCTGCATCATCTGTTTTGTTACCTTGGTCTTACTATGTAATATTACAGTAATTTCACATTCCCTTGATTTCTGTAGCTTTATAATAGGTCTTAAAATCAGATACTGTATCTTTCAAATAATAAATGCACACACCCAAATTTACTATTTCCAAATCCACTGGCACATTGTTATAGATCACAACTTCTCTTAGATTATTTTTGGTGGTTATTCTTGAAAAGCTGACTATAAAAGAGGATTTTAAAATGTCAGAATAAAGAAATATCTCCAAAGATATGAACTGCCAGATAAGCACATTAGAATTATGCATGGTTCAATTAAAAACAAAAGTTTGAGTAGTTATAATAGATACAAGAAGAAGCTACTTCAGTTAATCACAGCAAAAGTAATTATGATGTAATGAAGAAAAATGTTCTTTTAATAACAAATACCACCAGAGGTAATTCCCTCATTCTGAATTCTAAAATGATTCCCTTTCCTGGCTCTCAGTCCTCTATTCACATCTTTTTCCAAAACTACTACATTTTTTTCCTTTCTCACAAATTTAACTTTCCACCCACCTCAATATCTGTTTCTTATTCTTTAAATAGAAATATGTTTAAATCATTCATGCTTTTACAAAATGATAAAATCTAACTTCTTAATAGAAGCCGCAAACACGTCCGTCCTTACTATACCATCTTATCTCTTCCCTCCTCACAATGTGTTTCTTGAAGTATCAACTTACATTCATATCATCTACGTAAGGCCCACCTGACTTCATATTCCAGGATGCCTGGCTCTAGTGAGTGATCACACCATCGTGATTATCTGGGTCGTGAAGATCTTTCTTTGTACAGTTCTTCTGTGTATTCTTGCCACCTCTTCTTAATATCTTCTGCTTCTGATAGGTCCATATCATTTCTGTCCTTTCTTGAGCCCATCTCTACATGAAATGTTCCCTTGGTATATCTAATTTTCTTGAGATCTCTAGTCTTTCCCGTTCTATTGTTTTCCTCTAGTTCTTTGCACTGATCACTGAGGAAGGCTTTCTTATCTCTCCTTGCTCTTCTTTGGAACTCTGCATTCAAATGGGAATATCTTTCCTTTTCTCCTTTGCTTTTTGCTTCTCTTCCCTTCACAGCTATTTGTAAGGCCTCCTCAGACAGCCATTTTGCTTTTTTGCATTTCTTTTTCTTGGGGATGGTCTTGATCCCTGTCTCCGGTACAATGTCACGAACCTCTGTCCATAGTTCATAGGCAGTCTATCAGATCTAGTCCCTTAAATCTATTTCTCATTTTCACTGTATAATCGTAAGAGATTCGATTTAGGTCATACCTGAATGGTCTAGTGGTTTTCCCTATTTTCTTCAATTTAAGTCTGAATTTGGCAATAAGGAGTTCATGATCAGAGCCACGGTCAGCTCCTGGTCTTGTTTTTGCTGACTGTATAGAGCTTCTCCATCTTTGGCTGCAAAGAATATAATCAATCTGATTTCGGTGTTGACCATCTGGTGATGTCCATGTGTAGAGTCTACTCTTGTGTTGTTGGAAGACGTTGTTTGTTATGACCAGTATTTTCTCTTGGTAAAACTCTATGAGCCTTTGCCCTGCTTCATTCTGTACTCCAAGGGCAAATTTGCCTGTTACTCCATGTGTTTCTTGACTTCCTACTTTTGCTTTCAAGTCTCTGATAATGAAAAGGACATCTTTTTTGGGTGTTAGTTCTAGGAGGTCTTGTAGGTCTTCATAAAACCATTCAACTTTAGCTTTTTCAGCATTACTTGTTGGGGTATATATTTAGATTACTGTGATATTGAATGGTTTGCTTTGGAAACAAACAGAGGTCATTCTGTCATTTTTGAGATTGCATCCAAGTACTGCATTTCGGACTCTTTGTTGACTATGATGGCTACTCCATTTCTTCTAAGGGATTCTTGCCCACAGTAGTAGATATAATGGTCATCTAGTTAAATTCACCGATTCCAGCCCATTTAGTTCACTGATTCCTAAAATGTTAACATTCACTCTTGCCATCTCCTGTTTGACCACTTCCAATTTGCCTTGATTCATGGACCTAACATTCCAGGTTCCTATGCAATATTGCTTTTTACAGAATCGGACCTTGCTCCTATCACCAGTCACATCTACAACTGGGTATTATTTTTGCTTTGGTTCCGTCTCTTCACTCTTTGTAGAGGTATTTCTCTCCTGGTCACCAGTAGCTAGTGGAAGTGATGGAATTCCAGTTGAGCTATTTCAAATCCTAAAAGATGCTGTGAAAGTGCTGCACTCAATATGTCAGCAAACTTGGAAAACTCAGCAGTGGCCTTAGGACTGGAAAAGGTCAGTTTTCATTCCAATCACAAAGAAAGGCAATGCCAAAGAATGCTCAAACCACCACACAATTGCATGCATTTCACATACTAGTAAAGTAATACTTAAAATTCTCCAAGCCAGGCTTCAATAGTACGCGAACTGTGAACTTCCAGATGTTCAAGCTGGATTTAGAAAAGACAGAAGAACCAAAGATCAAATTGCCAACGTCTGCTGGGTCATTGAAAAGGCAAGAAAGTTCCAGAAAAACATCTATTTCTGCTTTATTGACTATGCCAAAGCCTTTGACTGTGTGGATCACAATAAACTATGGAAAATTCTGAAAGAGATGGGAATAGTAGACCACTTGACCTGCGTCTTGAGAAATCTGTATGCAGGTTAGGAAGCAACATTTAGAACTGGACATGGAACACACACTGGTTCCAAATAGGGAAAGGAGTATGTCAAGGCTGTATATTGTCACTCAGCTTATTTAACTTATATGCAGAGTACATCATAAGAAATGCTGGGCTGGATGAAGCACAAGCTGGAATCAAGATTGCCAGGAGAAATATCAATAAACTGAGATATGCAGATGAACCACCTTTATGGCAGAAAGTGAAGAAGAACTAAAGAGCCTCTTGATGAAAGTGAAAGAGGAGAGTGAAAAAGTTGGCTTAAAGCTCAACATTCAGAAAACTAAGATCATGGCATCTGGCCCCATCTTTTCATAGCAAAGAGATGAGGAAACAGTGGAAACAGTAGCAGACTATATTTTTGGGCTCCAAAATAACTGCAGACAGTGACTGCAGCCATGCAATTAAAAGATGCTTTCTCCTCGACAGGAAAGTTATGACCAACATAGACAGCATATTAAAAAGCAGAGAGATTACTTTGCCAACAAAGGTCCGTCTGGTCAAGGCTATGGTTTTTCCAGTGGTCATTTATGGCTGTGGGAGTTGGACTATAAATAAACCTGAGCACTGAAGAATTGATGCTTTTGAACTGTGGTGTTGAAGAAGACTCTTGAGAGTCCCTTGAACTCCATCGTAATGGAGGTAAGTCCTGAGAGTTCATTGGAAGGACCAATGCTGAAGCTGAAACTCCAGTATTTTGGCTAGCTGATGCGAAGAGCTGACTCATTTGAAAAGACCCTGATGCTGGGAAAGATTGAAGGCAGGAGAAGAAGGGGACAACAGAGGATGAGATGGTTGGATGGCATCACCGACTCAACGGAGATGAGTTTGGGTAAACTCTGGGAGTTGGTGATGGACAGAGAAGCCTGGCATGCTGCAGTCCATGGGGTTGCAAAGAACTGGACACAACTGAATGAGTGAACTGAATTGTGTACATAAGCATAAGTCCTCCCTCATCTTATTCTGATACACTGTCCAACGTCTGTCTCTTCCTTTGGCTAATTGATTCTACTTTATTCTAGGTTTCCTTATTTCTCTTTCTTTTCCTCCTCAGCTTCTTGCCCTCCCACCCCCAATTACTTGATTTTCTATTAAATCAAGTGCTTTGGAAATAAAAATACATGAAATTGGTTCTGAACAGGCAGTGAATGAGTGATCTGGAAATCTTCATTCCTGGATTTAAAGTAGTAGTTGAAACATATCAATAAATGACAGAGGTCCTTTTAAAACAGAAAGTAAAGAACATGAAATAAATGAGCTCAAAAAATTATTATAAACTGATAAAAATATTTAACATTGTGAAAGAGATTTAGTATATCTTTCCAAAAAGTTAAACTTTAAGAATTGGAATTTTTAAATTAATGAGTCTAGAACATCATTAATTTAACATGCTTATGGACTCTTGAGAATAGACTCTAAATTTTAAGCACCCAGATTTTTGTCAATTTAACATACCAAACTTATTCAATCATTTAGCAAACATTTCATAAGAGTATAGCTGGTCCATGAATTTTATAATTGCAAATCAAAAGTTAATGAAATATAGTCTTGGTTCTCCATTAGAGTGTGAACTTCTTGAAAGCAAGAAGTTAAATGTTTAATATTGCATATTTAATATTACATATCAACTTTACATAATTTACTTGTGACAATGGCTAAAGTGCTACAACAGATGTGGAGTACAGTGGAGGTCAACCACATTTGCCAATTGCTAAAGGAAAAAAAAATGACCTAGTTCTTGATGGAAAATTAGCTTTATTCTAACCCATTAAAAGGCCATATAGCTATCAAAGCATAGGACGTAGACATATGCATACACATAAAAAAGAAAGGCAAAGAAGCAGATCTATAAAAATGCCTGAACTCTGATGATGTACCAGAGTTTGGTTGATTATCAGTGCAAGAGAGATATGTGTATGTATATGATTCAGAAGAGTCAGGAGACGATTGTAGGGATGAGTATCAAATTGAAAAGGATTACAGAAATTAAGAATTTAAAAGTATACCACTTTATTTATTGAGATATTTAAGCAAGCAAAGAACTATAAAGCTGAAAGATTTGAATTTTTGGTAGGAGGATGGGATGAAAATTCTGATAGGAATATAGAAAGCTGAAGTTACAAAACAAAAACATGCAGATTCAAATAAGGCACATGTTTAAGAAATGTCTACTCAGAGTCCTGCCTTTAGATATGTTACCTAGGGCATTAGCGAGTTTAACAGTTTCTTTAAGGCCATGTACTTCTGGAAAATACTAAGTTAGGAGGTATTTTTAATACCAAGGTAAGAATATTAGCAAATTAAACTAAAACAGTGAAAGTGGACATACAGGAGGGGGGTTTCTGTCAAATGGTTCTGAGATATAATTTAAAAACTGACATCTGATTTGATGGAATTGATTAGATACATGTGATAAGAAAAACAAGAATAGGAGTTGGGAATTCTTCTAGAAGGTCTAAACCACTGGTATTCCTCAAAGGGTCTCTGAACTTATTTTTTAACATTTTCCCCACCTGTTCCATTCTGGCAATGCTGGCCCTCTGTTTCGCAAACATACTCCCATTTCAAGTTCTCTATAGGAACTGTTGTTTGGAATTCTCTTTCCTGAGTTCCCCAGTACACACTCCTCAGTATCATTCAGGTCTCTGCTTCTATGTCACTTCCTGAGACCTCCGTCACCACGTCACACAAAACAGCGCCTTCATGTCTCTCTCCCAGGGCTCTGCCTTCCTTTTCTGTGTAGCCCTAAGCATAGTTTGGTACCAGGGAGGTTGATGTTTAGTAAACATTTGGTTAATTGATAATTCCAAAACAAAGGTACAAAAAAGGTTATAATTTTAAGAACAAAGGGAATGAATTTCAAATGTTGGCATTTCGAGTTCCTTTACAGGCTCCAAGCGAGGTAATTTGGGGACAGAGGATGTTTTCTACTTGCAACAGAAATAACACATACAATACAGGCAACCACATACTTGAAAGTCCCAGTCAAAATGCTTGCTGTCTATTCTATTTGAAAAGCAAATCATCTAAATCTATGAAAGATCTTTGAAAAAAATCTATCTTAATTCATAAAACCAAGATTCTGGGGTTCATTCTTAGTATTGTTTCAGTTTTTTTTTTTTTTGGTTGATTTATAATGTTAGTTTCTGGTATACAGCAAAGTGAATCGGTTTCATATATATGTTAATATACATATACATGTTATTTTCCATTATGGGTTATTACAGGATATTGGATGTAGTTTCCTGTGCTATGTAGTAGGTCGTTGTTGTTTATCCATCTGATATATAGAAGTTTGTATCTGTGCATGTCTGTTGCGACTCAAGCCTTAAGGCTCTCTTTGTGCAACCAACGGCACGCCTCCCCTCAAGTCTGTAATAAAAGTCTGAATTTCAGCACCCAATCCCCAGGTGTGCCAGACGATGTGCATCTCAGGCTAGGGAGTACAGGCAGGTGGCTAGGCCCCTCTGTGTTCTGCCTGCCACAAGCCAGCTTCCAAAAGTTCCCTCTAATCCTCTGAAGTTCCCTTTCTGTCTCAGCTAATCTCCCCACCAGTGCAAGAGCTACGTAAGGAGAGGGAGTATTTCCACTTCACAACTCCCTCCCAGGGACACAGGTTGAGTCCCAATCCTATTTAACAAGATTCTTTCATCCTACCCAGGCACATGGTGACCTTTCTAGCAATTTTGGTTGTCTGCGATATGCAAGCATTCAGCTGGTATTCTGAGAATTACTCTACATGCAGATTTATTTTAGATATATCTGTAGGAAGAGGTGAGTTCCATGTCCCATTCTGCTATCTTGATGTGTCCTCATTTAGCATTATTTCTACTATAATCACTGCAACATAAAATGGCCCTTCTACTGATTTATGTGACAAGTCAAAATTTTAGCTTCAATCTGGGTCTCCTTTAACTTAGTCACATTTCTTGTCAAGAAATGTTCTTAAATTAAAATGATTCCTATGAACTTTCCAAGAAATACGGATAGATTTGATATCACTTTTTAAATAACCCTAAGACTTACTCAGTTTTCTAAGCATATCTGATTTGTGTTAAATCATTGACCTCAATCGTACAGATGCCAAACTGTGTGGTGAATAAAAGATACAATGTGGTGGTTTATTATGAGGGGCAATTAGCCAGAATTTTACAATTTCACATTAGACTGTGGGTTGAAACAATAAACCTCTTCTAAGAAATGAAAGAAATAGGACTGATGGAAAAGTTTTAGAAAGGAGTCAATACCTGCAAAATCTCTGTTATGCTTTTTGATATATCATTTATAGTGCAAATGCTTTCTAAAAAGCCATCAATAAGAGTGCTTTTGAGAGCCTATGTACTCTATATTGGATATATTTTCAAATTTAAGATGCACAAATTGAACCTGGTTTTATATGGTACATTTGAACATATATAGCAAATCTACTTTCTGGAAACACTCTCAATATGCAAATAATGTCATATAAATTTAGTGCTCAAAGTGAAAGTCAGTTTTATAACATGAAAATAAATCTTCATATAAGGCTATAGATTTAAGAGTAAATTTAAGTCATCTTGTTAGAAAAAGAAAAGATGTGTGGGGTAAATCTAATTATTAAAAAGTTTTAGGAACTCATTCTAATCAATACAAAATATTTGTTTTCTTTACATAGCCAAAATCATATGAGGAGATTTTAAGAAATAGTAAATTAACTTTTATAGTTTCCACTGAGAGAGTATTTGCAACAAGACAACCTGGTAGTAAAACATTAACAGAAACTTTTTATGAGCCTAAGATGCAATGAATACCATCACAGGACAGAGGAAAGTTCAGAAATTAGAAAAGAGGGCTGGACAGAAAATTAAATAGGCTATGTATTAACCCTGAATCATTCAATTATTCACCTATAAAATTCAACATACCATCTAATATAAGTATAATAACTTTATAGTTTTCACAGCCCTGCCACATACTAGTTCTATTTTCTTCGAAAGAAATTTAGATTATATATTTGAATATTTCATTGAGACACTTCTACTTCTGACCATGACGTAGTAATTATAATTGGACTTGCCTTTCCACCATAAATAACTACAAAACTGCATAAAATATACTTTTAGGGAACCATTTTCAGACACTGGAGAATTAAAAATACAGGACTGAAATTGCTGAGTGAAAGAGGACACAAGAAATTACTTTAAGGCACTTTTGAAGAATACCAAATAATGGAGGTTGGTTAGAGTTTATAGCTAATGATGAGGTTGTGAGATTGGAGATTGATTGAATACCCTCATTATTTTGAGTGAAACAGCACAAATTCACAGAATATCAGATAAGTTCACATTCAAAGGTAAACAGATACTTTGCAATGCCAAAATTAAAGGATGTTCGCATTACCATCGCTAATACTTTATGCAATTTGCAATGCTATTTCATTAGCACAGATAGCACAAAAAATAGAAAATGTTTTCTATTAGCACAGAGTCAATTGTCTATGGGGTGTGTGTGTGTGTGTGTGTATATGGCAGTTTCATACTTAGAATGTTCATTGGGAGAGTAGTCTCTAGCACTTTTGTAAGTAAGCAGGCTTTAAATTAAAAAAATGATCAAAATATGTGGCTACAGTTTGACTTGTGGTTTCCAGAATATTGCACATTGGCTTATACTATATAGGTTGCAATACAAAGACTAAGAACTAGATTCTAAGAACTCTACACATCCACATCCATTAACATATTCTGATTTCTGCATTACAAGAAGCAGTTGGCGTGGGAAGAATGTTCTGGAATAATGGACATCACTATACCAGTGTGTTCATAACCCACATTACCGGGTGGCTCAGAGGGTAAAGAATTTGCTTGCAATGCAGGAGACTCAGGTTCAATACCTGAGTTGAGAAGATTCCCTGGAGGAGGGAATGGCAATCCACTCTAGTATCCTTGCCTGGAGAACTCCATGGCCAGAGGATCCTGGCAGGCTACAGTCCGTGGGGTCACAAAGAGCTGGTCATGACTCAGCAACTTTCAGTCTGTGACTGAAAAATTCCAAGTGTGACTCACACACTTTCATGCTTAAGTAAAAAAGAGGGGTTCTTGCTCTCTTTGGTAATTATGTAGCTTGAACAAGCATTCTAACTGCCTTGGAAAAAAATGTCTTCTTCATTTCACAAACACTTAGGAGAACATGCACACATACAATCACCAACCATACTAAACATAGATTACCTTGCAAACAGGAAATATTTGCTATTCATTTTAAAATTTATTTGTAAGTACAATTAACCTTTATTTTTTCATCCTCTATAAGAGAGAAAACCTAGAATCATTTGTATTTTGTTACAATTAAAACCAAATTCAACGCTATCAGTTTAATTTTTTTAAACTTATATTTTGTACCAGGCATTATCACAATTAATAAAATGTCAATCCATGTACTAAAGACAATCAAGAGTCTTCAGAAGAAGAGAGATGCACTGGTAGATGCCATCCAAAGTGGAGAGTAGTAAGAGCAGGCCCAGTAAAGATCTGGAAGGGAATCTAGCTAAGTGAAATGTCCTTTTGTGTGTCAAATCTGAACATTTTTGTCCTTAACACAGAACATACTTTCTAAAAGAAAAATGTGAAATTGATTGAACATTTTTCAATACATCTTCCAGCCTGGGAAATAAAATATTATTCAATTTAGTTTAGGCATGTATTATCAACATGAAATACTGTTTCAAAGAAAAATAAAACACTATTGTTAAGTGATATTTCTACATAAAGCATTTCAACTGACGTTCCATGTTAATTAGTAGTAGATGAATAGATGTTCTGCTTTCATTAAAGCAACTTTCTCTTGGATGTGACTTTGACTTTACAAAATGGTACATGAAATTCTTCTTGTCTGTACTTTGCAAATTGCTAACAAAAAGTTATAGGCGTTAATCCATATTTATGCAGGGCCATTTTGTCCAGAATATTTCACTAGTACCAAGAAAATATATAAGTTTGATAATCTAAAGCTAGCATATGATCCACCTAATGTTTATAAGGTCATCAAAATTCCAATGGAATTTCTTTTAAAAGGGGTAGGGTGGGTAGGTATTCATACAAGATATTGGATGCATGAAGAACTGGGAGGACTTCTACATACCTATCACTGTGGAGGAAGAGAAATGACTTTTAGAACTGTTACTGCTAAAGTGAAGATGTCTCACAAGTGAGGGAGCCAGGGCTGAAGTCGTGGCCACAGATGACAAGGCTTGTCAAGGTGCAGCTGGCCCCAGGATGAAGTCAAAGCAGCCTGGCCTTTGACTTCAAGGGGCAACTGGAGGTTTTAACTACCTCAGTGTACAAGCTTTTCTTTCCGCTCAGTCTAAGCAGGAGCTCCTACTATGAGAGAGGGAGACCCAATTTGATGAGACAGAGAAATTCATCTGATCGTTGCTGTACTCAGCCTAACTCAAAGTCCTTGGCCCCAGAAAACTTCTAATTATTGATGCCTTCAATGAAATAAAGGATCCCAACAAAATTACAGTAATAAGTTTCTGGACTTCACTGTTTATTGCCAATATTGAGTGTGAACTTGCTACTAGTATTGATCAGTATAAATCTGAAGTAAAAACACATGACTAACCATTGGATATATTCAAGGTTGTTCAAAACCTTAGTATTGATTCTAGGAAGTTAGATTCAGAACTTGATAGTTCAATAAGATACTGGACAGTCTTAACAAAATAATTCGTCAGCCTTTACTTATTGTCCTAAATGAATGAAAATAGTAATTTCTTGGACTAGCTGTACTTCCTAACCTGCCCCAAGTGAAAGTGAAAGTCGCTCAGTGGTGTGAGAGCCCATGGAATTTTCTGGGCCAGAATACTGGAGGGGTAACCTTTCCCTTCTCTCCAGTGGATCTTCCCAACCCAGGAATCGAACCCAGGTCTCCCACATTGCAAGCGGATTCTTTACCAGCTGAGCCACAAGGGTAGCCCACCCTAAACTGGGAAGAAAACTAAGTAGCATCACTGAAGTTCTCTAGTTGCTTTCTTGCAGACCCTTTAGAAACACTAGTGCCATGCCAGTTTGCCCCAAATGGTTCTTAGAATCACATTTGAGTGATTCTGGGATAGGTGATGAGCATTCACTCTAACTTAAAAATATCCATTTCTTCCTTCTTAATCTGGTTCTATCTTTAAATTACTGCTGATGCCCAAAGTGGAAAGTCTGTTCACAAAGTTCCTTAAATTTTCTATTTTTTCCCCTGATACTAGAAGGACATGATGGTTGGTACTCCTGAACTTGCCAGTACCCATGGCTGCAAACATCGAAGTTGAAACAAGTTGAAAACTCCATCATTAATACTGTGTTTATCAGCAACAGAATAATTGTCACCACCAAGCTGTGATGCCTTTTGGTATTCAGTATTTACCGAAATTTTAAAGAAAGAGATCTTTTGGTTCAAAGAACCCTGGTTACTGGGTTTGACTTGACTCTATTAGACCTATTTGGGAACGATGCTGAAGTAGATAAACAATCTTCTTTTCAAGTGCTCCTTCACTAGCTCAAATCAAAATTCAGCTGCTAAGTCCTTCTTCTATATAAACTCCCATCCTACTGTTATCAATGGTTCATTAAGGAATGCTTACTATACATATCAAAGTCTAAAGCTGGGACCACAAAGACTGGCTATGTAGCCTCATAAATTTAATAGAGACTACTGAAGACAATTTCATATTATTGAACAAAGGCAAAAATGGCTTTGTCTCAAAGGTGCATTCTGTTCTTTCATGCTAAAATTCAAAATACAGTTGGTTTCTACATAGTGACTATTGAGCTAATGTTTAGGTAAACTTTCTTTCAATTACTGAGAGATCAAACTAAAACAGAAAAATTACTGACCACAGAAACATAGATGGTTTGAAAATGTATAATGCTTGTCTACTTAAGGAGTGTAAATGCTAAGTAGGAACAGTTCCTTCCTCTAGTAAATGATAATGATATTCAGTTAATTTCTTTTCAAAATTTGTATCTATTTAGATCTGAAATGCCTTATTGGAAAAGCATCGGAGGCTGCAGCTGCTAAGCAGAAAGTTATTCAGAAGGCCAGGATAATGATATCTGTTTTCCAATCTCTGAAAAGAACTGACTTGAATG
Source organism: Cervus canadensis (assembly GCF_019320065.1). Taxonomy (NCBI): domain Eukaryota; kingdom Metazoa; phylum Chordata; class Mammalia; order Artiodactyla; family Cervidae; genus Cervus; species Cervus canadensis. The sequence goes on along the minus strand of NC_057389.1, from coordinate 25,382,802 downwards.
TAAAATGTGGGGTATTGTGTTTAATTAGAAATTATTGACATCACTCCCAAAAGAAGGTGCTTCTTCTCAATGAGAGAGGTCATAGTAGAATATAAACTAGGTATTTCACAAATGCTGCTGGGTAGCTAATCCAGTTTTGCTTTTCTGGATCATCTGGAAGAGCTCATTAAATGGTAAGCTTCACGTATTATGCTGTGCATGACTTCTGAAATGCTGGAAAATTAAATCCTGGTGGCTTACTGCTCGTCCACCCCATTTGATACTGTAGTCTTGGCTTGGAGTGGCTGATATAAGTCAGCACCTTGATAGATAAATGGCATTTGTTTAATTTAAATGACACTCGTCATGCTGCCTTTTGTTCTAAAGCACTATGAGGTTAATTGAGCAGATATGAAAAATTAGCCAGGCTAAAATTGCCTCTGCTCTAAATCAGAATTATTAATCCACTGGCCTTAATTTAGAGCTTCTCTATTTTCTATGATAGACTGAATCATGCAGACTGTTCAAGGGAGAAATGCTAGTGATAATAACCTAGTTTTTAAATTTTATGTGACCAGGAATTTCAGCACAGTCAAACTGAACAGATTTCAAATTCTAACCATGGAAATGTGGCTTTTTTATCTAACTTATTTATGCCATTCTATGGTAAAGAAAGTGTTAGAGTAAGTCTTATCAGCAACTTTTAATTTGCAAGTTTGCTTATGACCTTCAAAACCATTTCACACTAAACATAATCTAAGATTTCATGAATACACAGCGCCTTTCCATTTTATGTAGATAACAATGTGTTGAAGACTTCGTATCTTATAGCAAAGTAATTAAGGCCACATCCATTGTGTTTCCATATAGTAAGTAATTACAGAGGTGATTGGAACATTTCTGTAGAGGATTAGCTTAATTTATCAAGCAGTGATTCTTGCGGAATAAATAAGCAGATACACCCTTCAGCTAAATTGTCTTCCCTTCTCTACCTACAGAATATGAATGGGATGAAAGGGATAATTTAATATAGTAATGAAGTCCATGCCCTTCAGTTAAGAGTGGTTCCCAAAGCTTCCAAAGGTTCAAAGTGGGGACCACCAGGGAATATTTGGAGCCTATGGGGAGACAGCACTATTTCCTACTTCAACTCATCCATACAAATCTACTTTCCATTCTAAATTGTCTGTGCCCAGTTCCCATATACAGTTAAGGTATATTTTATATATGATTTAGGTATTGACTTTGGATGTTCTTCATAGTCACAATTACACTTTGAAATTCCTTAAATTTGTCAGATACAATCTTTGAGTGCTCAAAAGCATTATTTTCTCATTTTGTTAATGTCAGTTACTTTTATTAATAGTAATTTATTTTACAGCTGCACTTCATTTCACATGTATATTGTATTTAAAAAATATATTGTCTGTGTACATATTTTTTATCATTATACATAGTTAAAGGTATTCTTGAAGACAAGAACTGCAGCATTTAATTTGTTTACAACAAGTGGGCTTTCCTGGCGGCTCAGATGGTAAAGAATCTGCCTGCAATGCAGGAGACATGGGTTCAACCCCTGGCTTGGGAAGATCCTCTGGAGAAGGAAATGGCAACTCATTCCAGTATTCTTGCCTGGGAAATCCCAAGGACAGAGGAGCCTGGTGGGCTACAGACCATGGAGTTACAAAGAGTCGGATAAGACTTAGCAACTAAACAACAAAGGAACACAAGTACCTCTTTCCTGCTAAGTCCCTAGTACAAAACAGAATTCAATTTTAGTAAAGGAATTTAGCTGTGAACATGACTAGGGACAGATACCAAATAAGCAAAAATAAGCCAAATAAGCAAAAATACAGTGAACTATGTCTATCGATGCCATGTGATATTAGCAATTACCCACACCCTGGTGACTCAGATGGTAAAGAATCTGCCTCAAATGTAGGAAACCTGGGTTCAATCCCTGGGTTGGGAAAATCCCCTGCAGAAGGGAATGGCCACTCACTCCAGTATTCTTGCCTGGAAAATTCCATGGACAGAGGAGCTTGGTGGACTATAATCCATGGAGTCAGACATGACTGACTGTGAATTCATACAGGTAGCTTCAAAGAAGCCTCCTGTCCTTGTACAAATATTACCTGTGTTAGTCACAGAATTTTTAAATAAATGGGGGCAAAAGAGAACACTAAGGGAAATTAAAAGATTAAATTTAAAAGTATCTTTTCTGTATGAAAATTACCTCTATAAATGTTAATCTCCATATTTGTTGAAAGGTTCGTGACATTGTATAGGAGACAGGGAGCAAGACCATCCCCATGGAAAATAAATGCAAAAAGGCAAAATGGTTGTCTGAGGAGGCCTTACAAATAGCTGTGAAATGAAGAGAAGTGAAAAAGCAAAGGAAAAAAGGAAAGGTATTCCCATTTGAATGCAGAGTTCCAAAGAATAGCAAGGAGAGACAAGAAAGTCTTCCTCAGATCAATGCAAAGAAATAGAGGAAAACAACAGAATGGGAAAGTCTAGAGATCTCTTCAAGAAAATTAGAGTTACCAAGGGAATATTTCATGCAAAAACGGGTTCAATAAATGACAGAAATGGTATGGACCTAACAGAAGCAGAAGATATTAAGAAGAGGTGGCAAGAATACACAGAAGAACTGTACAAAAAAGATCTTCATGACCCAGATAATCACGATGGTGTGATCACTCACCTAGAGCCAGACATCCTGGAATGTGAAGTCAAGTGGGCCTTAGGAAGCATTGCTACGAACAAATCTAGTGGAGGTGATGGAATTGCAGTTGAGCTATTTCAAATCCTGAAAGATGATGCTATGAAAGTGTTGCACTCAATATGCCAGCAAATTTGGAAAACTCAGCAGTGGCCACAGGACTGGAAAAGGTCCATTTTCATTCCAGTTCCTAAGAAAGGCAATCCCAAAGAATGCTCAAACTACTGCACAATTGCACTCATCTCACACACTAGTAAGGTAATGGTCAAAATTCTCCAAGCCAGGCTTCAGCAATACATGAACCGTGAACTTCCAGATGTTCAAGCTGGTTTTAGAAAAGGCAGAGGAACCAGAGATCAAATTGCCAATATCCGCTGGATCATCGAAAAAGCAAGAGAGTTCCAGAAAAACATCTATTTCTGCTTTATTGACTATGCCAAAGCCTTTGACTGTGTGGATCACAATAAACTGTGGAAAATTCTGAAGGAGATGGGTACACCAGACCATCTGACCTGCCTCTTGAGAAACCTGTATGCAGGTCAGCAAGCAACAGTCAGAACTGGACATGGACCAACAGACTAGTTCCAAATAGGGAAAGGAGTACATCAAGACTGTATATTGTCACCCTGCTTATTTAACTTATATGCAGAGTACAGTATGAGAAACGCTGGGCTGGAAGAAGCACAAGTTGGAATCAAGACTGCCGGGAAAAATATCAATAATCTCAGATATGCAGATAACACCACCCTTATGGCAGAAAGTGAAGAGGAACTAAAAAGCCTCTGATGAAAGTGAAAGAGGAGAGTGAAAAAGTTGGCTTAAAGCTTAACATTCAGAAAACTAAGATCATAGCATCTGGTCCCATCACCTCATGGGAAATAGATGGGAAGACAGTGGAAACAGTGGCTGACTTTATTTTTTCGGGCTCCAAAATCACTGCAGATGGTGACTGCAGCCATGAAATTAAAAGACGCTTACTCCTTGGAAGGAAAGTTATGACCAACCTAGATAGCATATTAAAAAGCAGAGTCGTTACTTTGCCAACCAAGGTCCATCTGGTCAAGGCTATGGTTTTTCCAGTGGTCATGTATGGATGTGAGAGTTGGACTGTGAAAAAATCTGAGCGCCGAAAAATTGATGCTTTTGAACTGTGGTGTTGGAGAAGACTCTTGAGAGTCCCTTGGACTGCAAGGAGATCCAATCAGTCCATCCTAAAGGAGATCAGTCCTGGGTGTTCATTGGAAGGACTGATGCTGAAGCTGAAACTCCAGAAATTTGGCCACCTCATGCGAAAAGTTGACTCGTTGGAAAAGACCCTGATGCTGGGAGGGATTGGGGGCATGAGGAGAAGGGGAAGGCAGAGGATGAGATGGCTGAATGGCATCACTGACTCAATGGGCATGAGTCTGAGTAAACTCCGGGAGTTTTGTGATGGACAGGGAGGCTTGGCATGCTGCAATTCATGGGGTCACAAAGAGTCAGACACAACTGAGTGACTAAGCTGAACTGAACTGATATTTGTTGGAAGACAAGACCAAAAAAACAAACAAAAAAAACAACAAAGCTCACCTTCTCCAAAGATTTACTCTAATTTTGTTAATGATTTGCCTGGAGAGCCAATAAGCTCAATAAATCATTTTTTGTTCAATTCTGGTTAACTTTGTTTTTCCTGATTCATGACCCAAGTTTAGACAGTATATTCCAGGCATCGGAAAGTATCAGTACTGTCTAGCAGGGTGAAAACTGTGACAGTATAGAATTTTACCTTCTGTTTTGAACATATTTACATTTCTGTATTTAACAAAATAAATTCAAGCCAGTGATCCAATTCAGTATATTAGATCAACTTTAGAACTTCATTAGGTATCAACAGGGAATTTGTTCAGCCTCTAGACTTTAAAGTCTTCTATCCTAACAAATTCAGTGGCATACATTCTTATGTATACTAAGACAGGACAGAACCAAACAATTCTTATAAAGGTATTTTAAAAAATTATGCATTCTGAAGAAAAATTCAAACGTATGGAAGGACTAGGATTATCTGTAACTGTAGAAACATGCCATCAGATATGAACTGCTTGTGAATAGAGATAATTTGGCTTCTTTAAATTGCAGGGTTTTTTATGTACACAGACAATAAGCAGTTAGATGATATAACACAAGATTCTACATACAGGAAAAAAAGTCAACTAGGTAAACACACAACAGAAAATATCTGGAGTGATAGAGCAGGAAAAACAAGGGATTCAGTATAATACTCCTGAAAGAAACAAGAGTATAGTTGATTAAAACGTAAGTATTTCCAAGAAAGAAAATGTTCTTGGAAAGAATGATTCAATAAGAATCGCATTTCTTTCTGGATGCTAGGTAATTTGATTTTAAAAATCCCTTGTAAGAATAAATATGCCATGAAAACACTGAAGAATCTCAGTGGAAGCAGGTGAAAGATGTTATATTACAGTATTTTAAAATACATTAAAGTATATTATTTGTTGCTGCTGTTTAGTTGCTAAGTCGTGTCTCACTTTTTTGTGACCTCATGGACGGTAGCCCGACAGGCTCCTCTGCCCATGGGGATTCTCCAGGCGTGAATACTCGAGAGGGTTGCCATTTCCTTCTCCAGATCCTCATGACCCAGGGATGGTACCCACATCTACTGCATTGCAGGTAGATTCTTTACTGCTGAGACACAAGGGAAGTCCAAAGTGCATTATATGGCTCTATAAATTAAAAAGGTAGTCTTATAAATTAAAAATACACAGAGAAATGTTACACTAAAAATATTCAAAAATGGATCTAAATGTATAAGGAAATTTATGATAAAGGTGAAGAAAAGGTCATTTTAATAAACAGTGCTGAGACAACTGTACATCCAGGTGGAAAAATATGATTGTGTTAAATCCTGTCATCCAATAGTATCAATATATAACGCACATGAAATCAAAACAATAAAACTAGCCAAGTACCATATACTGGTCTATTTGAGAAGCAACTTTTCTATAACCTAAAGTTCAGAGTCTATAAAGAAAAAGCTAGTTAGTTTTAGCTACATAAATCAAAATATAAACTCATTCATTAAAAAATGTAGAATGAAAAATGACCAAAAATGTACTTGCAGTTATATTAGAAAGGCTTAATAGCCTTATTATACAAAATATTTCAAAACATTGAAATTAACAACCAATCAAAAATGAGCAAAACATATAAATTCAGTGAACAGAATAAGAAACACAAATATGCCCAAGAATATGAAAAGATACTCAATCTAGTTCGTATGTATTATACATAAACAAGTGAAACATGCGTCGATATGCCACTTTTCACCTGTTACATTCAGAACATTTTAAAGTTTGATAACATAATAAGCTTCTAAGACTGTTTCATAGGGAAACAAGCTCTTTAAAATAGTTGGTGGAAATGCAATATTTTGAAATCACCATTGTGTTGGCAATACCTAGCTAAATTATACATGAGCTTGACTTCTGGGAATCTAATATACAATGGAGAAAATATGAAATGTTGTATGCACATGGCTAGTCATTTTTGCATCATTCATGGGAACAAAGACAAGGAAAAATGTTACCACTGCACAATAGAGTTCCATGCTTATTTTAAATGGATATGCAAAGAAGATCTCTACAGAGTAAGCACAGATTGTTTAAAAAGACTCAGGGAAATATAATTATAAATATGCCCACAGTTGCTTATATTTCTAAGAAGAAATAGTAAAAGAATAAGCCCAAAATCTATTAAAGACAGTCACATGTAGGAGAAAAAAAACATGAAGAGGATAAGTGAAAGAAATTAAATTTTCCTGAAATTCCTTTTTTTATAATTTGGACATGAGAAACAACGCAAATGCTTTATTTCAAAACAAACTATAAAAAATTCCTACAATTTAAAAACAAATGGGGATTAAACTGTATATTAAGTTTGTGGCATAATTGCCCAGGGAATATTTATTACAAGAGATTTTAAAACACCACAGTTTGACAGTTCCAAGTGAAATAATCCTAAGAAAAGAATATAAACAAAGAAACACTAAACTGTTTTTTCAATGCTATCTATTGACATAAGTAGTCTTAGCATTTCTGTTACATGGTATTGCTATAAGATGGTAAAATTAAAAAGTACAGAATTAGTTAATGGCAAGAACCAAAATATATTAAAGAAAATAATGAAGCAGCTTATTTGGTTTTTCTCATATGAGCTGTATTTTAGATTTATGAAATGTAGTTGATAAAGTTATTCTTTATTAAAAGAACAAAGTCCAGTTAAACACAGAGAAATGAAAAGACAAACTAAACACTAACTCATTTTTTTTTTTAAGATGACTAAATTTGGGACAATCAGACAGCTAGTGACTTCTGGTGTTGACCTAAAGCAAACAGACTACCAGGTATCTCTGGCAAAATTGGGCTTATTCTGGGTTAGCAGAGAATTATAATTTAGGGTCAAAGGCAAGCCATATGCAAGTACTTTCAGAGCAAGAGAAGGAAGATGTGTTTATATAGAGGAAAAGGAAATTGGGAGGGCTACAGTCAACAAAGAGGCCATGGGCTTTCATTGGCTGAGTCCTTGCCAGGAAAGATACGTCTTTCCTTCTGTTAGGCTTTGTTATCCTATAGTACATAGCAGGTCCTCTTTCTGGTCTCTTAGCATTATTTATTGAGGTTTCTGTTTGGTTTTTTTTTTTACACTGATATGATAACATTAAGTATGCATAACCAGCTAAGATGTATTATTAATTACTATGCTTGCTAAAAATTCAACTTGAATTTTATGGTGCCATCACATTGATACACAATTTAGAGGCAACCCAGGGAGCTAAAGAAATGTGTTAAATGATCCCATGAGAAAGGAACTGGTCAACCCAGAATGTGGGGAAGTCTACAGGGCAAGTCTTCAACAAATAATGCTATGAAAAATAATTGAGCATAAAGACATCACAGATTAAAAGAAATTTAAGGGAAACATGAACAAAATGCAATATTCGGACATGATGTAGATCCTGTTTTGATCAAACCAAACTTACAAATTTTTTTTAGAGACAACCAGGAATATTTTTACAGGCTGGGTATCAACTAACATTGAATAATTACTATTAATATTAATTTGGATAAATGTGATAACATGTTGTTTAAAGAAATTCTTAAGTTTTAGAGATACCACACAGTGATGTATTTAAGGGAGAAATGGTATGTCAGGTGTTGTTTAAAAATACTGAAGCAAAAAATATGGGAAATAGATAAAAGACTAGTCAACACTGACATGTTGAAGCTAGGTGTTTAATTTATGATTAGTATACCGTTCATCTCATTTTTAATATTTGACCATTTCTACTTTATTACAAAAGTGTCAAATATATATAACAAAAACAGGGCCACTATATGCTATCATTTCAGGCCAGTGACTAATTGGAAACAATGGAGCCAACAGAATTACAGAATATGCTTCTGTTTAAAAAGCAAAAATAAGACCATGAGAAAGCACTGGGTTCTAGCTCCATGAAAAAGTTATTTTGAAACATGCTAACAAAAGATTATTCTGCAAAGAAACCCATGATGCAGGAAGAGGAGATAGACCACTGACCATGGACAGGTTACTCTGGGAAACAGAAACAAACCATGTGGGCCCAATATATACTTCCTGTCAAGTCTAATGAATACAAAGGGTATAAACATATGAAAACAAATATGGACAGCCCACTCTTAATGTATTAGTCCCACTTTTATTTTTCGATATGCTTCACAATGAACAGAATTTTCCCATGTTATTCTAATTGATTATTAATCACCAGTATACCTATACTATCATAACATACATGAGGTACATAATTATAGACACATTTGATTTTTACAATTCACACACATACATATATATATATATATACACAACATATATATATATATATATTCCCTGAAAACAAATCACACAAAAAACATGAAGCTTGATTTATACCTTTCAAGTAGTTCTGTTTATTGATCTAAGTTTTAGCTGTTAATATTAACACTGATAAAATTAATGGATTTTTAAAACTTCCCCTTCTTTTTGACAAAAATATAATTCACCTATATAAGTCAACAGGCCCAAAGCGGATTATGCTTATGCCAAGTTCCACATCACCAAACTAAGACTTAATTACAGTTTCAACTCTCAAAAAAGCAGTCAATCAAGAATCACCTGACCAGGGCTTCCCCGGTGGCTCAGTGGTAAAGCAGCTTCCTGCCAAAGCAGGAGACCCTTGTTCCATCTCTGGCCCAGGAATATTCCACATGCCACAGAGCAACTAACCTTGCATGCCACAACTTGTGAGCCTGCGATCTAGATCCAGGGAGTGCAACCACTGGGCCCACATCCCGCAACTACTGACACGGGCGCCCTACAGCCTGTGCTCCGCAAGAGAAGCCTCCGCAAGAGAAGGCGTACTAAAGCACACGCCGCAACTAGAGCATAGCCTCCAGTTGCTGCAGTAAATACAAGCAGCCCTGCAATGAAGACCCAGTACAGCCAAAAATAAACAAAGAAAATAAAAAAGAATCACCTCATCAGCTCTAGTTAGATCATCTGCCTCAGAGACCCTCACCATCCTCAAAAGAAAAATAACTTCGCAATAACTAACCTTTTTTATTTTGTGTTCCTGCTCCTTTTGTGCAGGTCCTCAGAGCTGCTTTCTGCTAGATTGAATGCTACCCCATTTGAAATGGCTTTTGCTTAAATAAATTCTAAATGTTTAATATATGCCTCTGCCTCAGTTTATCTTTTTATCAGCTACTTTGTATTTCATTGATGTTTCTGGGAACTCATTGCAGAATAGGGACCATTTTCTCCATTGTAACAAATGTGGAGGCACTAATATTTCCTATAGGAGATGTATTACTGTAACTTGTCACACAATTTTATTATTTATATTCTGTTCTTAAGACATTTTCTCCTATTGATGATACATTTCCAAATTAGTTGACTGTCTTAAGTTACATGCCATTTCTACATAGATTATGTACAAAGGATATGGTGTGAATACGTTCTTTAGAATTTAGATTAAAAAAACTCCCACTAACACTCCATTTGAAATTTTTCTTCCATTAACATCTTGAATTTTTTTAATGTTTTCCTTTCCAACGTATTTATCCCTAACATTGGAAAAGGAAATGGCAACCCACTCCAGTATTCTTGCCAAGAGAATCCTGTGGAGAGAGGAGCCTGGTGGACTACTGTCCACAGGTTCACGCAGAGTTGGACACGACTGAAGAGACTCAGCATGCATGCGCGCATTGGAGAAGGAAATGCGACCCACTCCAGTGTTCTTGCCTGGAGGATCCTGGGGACAGAGAAGCTTTGTGGGCGGCCATCTATGGGGTCACGCAGAGTCGGACATGACAAGCGACTTAGCAGTAGCAGCAGCGCCCCTAACATGGCATTTAAAGCTTCATGTTCCTCTGCACTCTCACACGACAGAACTTATTCTGTAAGTAATTACCCTAAAATAGTGATGCTCAGATTAAAGTTTCAACCATTTCAGGGTTCTGCAGGGCCCCTTTGCTGCTGCTGCTGCTAAGTCGTTTCAGTCGTGTCCGACTCTGTGTGACCCCATAGACGGCAGCCCATCAGGCTCCCCCGTCCCTGGGATTCCCCAGGCAAGAACACTGGAGTGGGGTGCCATTTCCTTCTCCAATGCATGAAAGTGAAAAGTGAAAGGAAAGTTGCTTAGTCGTGCCTGACTCTTAGTGACCCCATGGACTGCAGCCCACCAGGCTCCTCCATCCATGGGAGTTTCCAGGCAAGAGTACTGGAGTGGGCTGCCATTGCCTTCTCCCAGGGCCCCTTTAAGGACTTCCAAATGAAGAGCAGAAAAAACCACAATGCTCTCCAATCTTAACTCCACCTACTCCTGTATCAACCTTTGCTTTTGTGCTCTCACCAATATTTTATGCATTTCTTTATGAGCTCATTTTAATGATGGTTCTGATGTTAAAAGTCACACCCAGTAAAATTTTAACACAGATCACTTCAGAACTATTGCACTGTCACCCTGGAAGTGTTAACACTTACCCTATAGCTATTTTTTGAGAATCTATTCTTTGCTAAGCATTTAGGTAGCTCAGAAGTGTACCTTGACCTTGAGACCAAAGGCCAGTAGGAGAGGAGAGAGTTGTGCTTAAATTTCAGCAGAGGGAATTTTAGACTTACAGAGAAAAAGGCAGGGGAGGAAGAAAAGAAAGTCAGACCTAATGAAGCTGATGGAGAAAAACAATTCAGATAAATAAATGCTGATAAATTTTCCTTCCATGAAATTCAAGAGCCTTTTGCAGGGAAGTGTGAAGGGGAATTGAGACTACAGTCTTCTCAGCCTCTCTCAGTCCCCGTGCCTCTCCCAGCGTGAGCATTTTGGAACAGTGAGGTGCTTCAATTGTTTAGACACAGCATTGCTTTCCAAAGCATGAGCCTCTATTATATCAAAAATACAATTAAGAATGAACAATGCATTCTAACTTTGGGGAAAGTTTGCCGTGTTAGAGTTAAGAAAAGTTTCCTGGAAGATAGTGTATTAATTACCAACTTCAGAGATGATTTTTAAGATTTAAGAAATTATCAAGTGTCATTTTCACTTTATGCACTTTTACACACAGTCTTTAAAACAAACTCCACTGTGTATGGCAAGGGAAGCTATAATGAAGTTTCACCAGATGGAGGTTGATCTCACTCTAGGGAAGACTCAGAAGGTGAGGACTTCTCGGGAAGTGGATGTAACAGTGGGGGTCATGGCATGTTAGAAAGGAGAAAAAAACCTTCAGGTGCGGTGAAATATACATTTGAGAAAAAGTGGCATGGATAGTAGACAGTAGTGTAGTAGTTCACTCTTGTTAACAGCACTGGGCTTTCAGGGGGAGGGAAAGTAAAAACTTCTCCCCTACTGCCTAGCGGGCTGCCTTACTTTTTCCTTTTTAATGTGGTCTCCCCTTCCTCCGATGGAAAATGAAGACAGCAAAGTGGATAACAATCCAAGAGGGGAAATTTTCTCAAGAGATACTTGGCTTTGGAGCCATGCCAAATAGGGTTAAAAAACTCATCCCAAAACCATGCCTGGTGTTAACAGAAACTCGTAACCAACAGAAATGTGTCCTCCTGTCTCCTTACTTGGCTGCCTTTAGAATAAACTGCTGCAAACTTTGGCATCTCAACATTTGGTTTGCTGCACCTGATTTTTGGAATGAGTTTAATTCAATCCAAACCTTTGCTCTTCAGCAGTAAAATGAACCGTTCTCTGTAGATAACTTGCCATTAGATTTGGAAAGTCAAGTCCCCTGTCAACCAACAAAAGGGTAAAGGTTCCAGTTCCACTGCGATTTGACAATGTGTAAAAATTGCTCACCACAAGCTGAAATCAACTTTTCACTTTTACATCTTACAGGAGATAGTGCCTTCCCTAACCCTTAAAAAATGTATTAATGTGCATTGAAGCTGCCTAAATACCAGTTCAGTATTTGAAATGTAAGATCAGGACAGTAATTATGTCTTGTTGGACAGAATGTAAAAAATTCTACAGCAAATTTAATAGACGCTTCAGTTTCCAAAGTGACACCATCACTTTTATGTTTGTGCACCCTGGCTGGCAATACTATTGAATGCACTCCCAATACAGATGGAAATGGTGAACTGAACAAAATATACTATTAGGTGAAAGGATCTTGACAATTTAATGCTGTGTGTTACAAAACACTTAAGGCACACATTTCTTCTATTGGAAAAAATACCATCTTCATGTGACTTACAATGTCAGAATCAGCAAAGTCTTATTACTCTAAGTCAGAAAAAATAAGATGCAATAAAACAGAAAATGAAGCATGGATCATAAGCCGCTCGTCCCTTTGGTTCTACAGTAAAGAGGCCAGCAAACAGGTCAAGTGAGAAAATACAAATCATTTATTGACTTAATGCATAGCTTTTCTTAGACTTCCTTGGTGGCTCAGATGGTTAAGTGTCTGCCTACAATGTGGGAGACCTGGGTTTGATCCCTGGGTGGGAAGATTTCCTGGATAAGGAAATGGCAACACACTCCAGTACTCTTGCCTGGAAAATCCCATGGGAAGAGCCTGGTAGGCTACAGTCCATGGGGTCGCAAACAGTCGGACACAACTGAGCGACTTTACTTCATAGCTTTTCTTGCTAAGCAGATTAGTTTCCCTAAACTGATGTCTGGCATCAGATGTCTGCAGCTCAGCAATAGTCTGTGAGGGATACTGCACTCACAGAGAAGGGAGCTACTTAGCTCAGATGATGACTCAGAACATCTCTTCTGCAATTGCATATGGTTTTTACTTCCCTAGTGGCTCAGAGGGTAAAGTGCCTGCCTACAACGTGGGAGACCAGGGTTCAATCCCTGGGTCGGGAAGATCTCCTGGAGATGAAATGGCAACCCACTCCAGTATTCTGCCTGGAAAATCCCATGGATGGAGAAGCCTGGTAGGCTACAGTCCATGGGGTTGCAAAGAGTCGGACACGACTGAGTGACTTCACTTAGCAGACTGAGCGACTTAACTTAGCACTTGAATGAAGAATTATGCTCATCAAGAACCTAACTCAACCAGCAAAATATCAGAACAATTGGAAGAGGGTGTTCACATGAGAAGTCAATGTTTAAAATCAAGAAAGTAGGTAGATAAGAAAGATTAGCACAGACAAGTTAGCTAAGGGAAAAGTCTGAGGAAATATGAAGGATGAAGAGTTTTTTCTCTGGTTACACATGTTCTTGGACAAGGAGAAAAGATTAGTTTATATACAGTTTATTCAGAGATCAGGACTCATACTGTGTTATCATAAAGCAAATATATCTTCTCCACGCTTGTAGAAATCTATTTGGTGGGGATATATTTTTCCTGCTTCAGAATAAAACCTCTACCTAGACTTAAAGCTTATTTGCTTGCTCTTAAATCACAAGAAACCCTCAGGTCATTTTAGTTCTTTAAAAAGAAAACAAAGTTTCAGTGTTGTAGTTATCACTTCCAGTCCAGTAAACAAAATTCTGAAAAATTTCAGAGGTAATTTATTCTATCAAGTCTGGTATAGTCTGGAAATGGGAAAGTGAAGAAAAAGACAAACTTAGCTTTTCCTGAGATTCCAACTTTGTAAGGGAAAGAAAAGGTCCCCCTTGGACTAGTACTGGTTTGAATAGCTGCACTGTTCTGTTCAGTGGGACTGAAATATGTTTAAAGCTGATTTTTTTTCTTTCTTTTCCTTTCCTCCTGGAATGCTATCACCTGTAGGTTATTCTCATCATCCCAGAAGAAAGATAAAACTGACACCTTTCCTACCTCACCCCCTCCATGATGGCAAGGGAAGTTGAAATTCTCTTCTCTGTCTCCAATACGACTCTATCATAATCCCAAGTGTTTAGAGTCAAGAAGCATGAAAGGAATTTAGATACTCCTTTTGCATGTCCCAAATTGATGATCCTGAATCTCAATTTGGGCTGTGGGAGTATGTGTCATGTTATTGTTATCAGCCAAGCAGGCCCTCTTGGCATACACTGAAACTGAAAATGCTGATTACCAACAAAACACTCATCACCTTCTCGTCTGATTTTGTTTAAAGATCCTTCTTAAAATACATATACTTTGACTATACAGGACATCACTTATATTTATTTCTCTTTAGATATTTCTGTTTTTATTATCTGTCCCAATACTGCAGTGATGAATTCAACTTCCCTCTGTGTTCTGCAAAATGCCTGCAGCAAACCACTCGTAAGAGACGCCTATGAAAATACTTTCTACAGCTGAGGTCAGAGTGGCTTTTGAGACCTTCCTTAACTTAGAGGGAAACATACAAGCAAAATCTTTCAAGCCGATTATTACCTGGGAGATTCCCCCGACTAGTGTGTTAAGTTGCTTCTTATCTTCTTCTACCAGATACCACCTTTTTGAAAAAGTTGAGACTAACATTTTTCCTCCCTGCATTGCTTAGGCTTTGCTCCTCTTTTATTATGATCGCTTTTAAGGTTTCCCTTCAGGTATGTGCAGAATACATAACTTATTTTCAAATTCTCTAAGGTATAGAGAAATATTGAATCAGAAGAATTATCCAGTTATCAATCTATGTTATTTATGGGAAAAAAAAAGAAATATCCTGATCCCTCAGTCATTCCTCACTTCATTGCAATTTATGTTCTGTTGATACAAATTGCAGAAACTGCTCTCGCCAACATCACCACCTTGACCTTTCTAAATCTTATCCTTCTTGTCTCCTGTATGCCAGTTGACCCTTTTGGCCATTTGACTCATCCTCAAAGCCATTCTTTTGGTTCCACACCATATGCATATATTCTTTCATATTCTCTAACAGACACAGCATACACAAGCACACACACACACACAAATTCTGGCAGTTCTCTTTAGTCATATGAACTAGGCCCTTCCTCTCTGCTCACCTAGTAACATTGCTTTTTCTCTTCAATACATGGAAAGTACTAAATAAAAGTCCTATGTATTCCTAATCCACACCCACTGCATCAATTACCACATTTACAGCAATTAACTCCTGTGGTGCTCTGGGGAGTGGTATTTCCAAATTCTAATTTAGTAAGCTTTCTTGACTATAGAGATGAAAAAAGTAAAGGCTGCATTTCTCAGAGCCCCTTGCAGCTAGATATATGGATATGACTTACGGTTTATTGAAAGGATGAATACACTTAGGATTTCAAAAAGACTGAAAGCAGGTGTGTTAGTTTCACTTCTTTAACAAATTACTGAAGCTTAGTGGCTTATACCTCAAAGAGGTGGATAAATTCCTAGAAATATACAATCCACTATGACTGAGTCATAAAGAAATAGAAAATATGAACATACCAATCATGAGTAAGGGGACTGAATCAATAATCAAAAACCTCCCAACAAATAAAACACCAGGACAAGAGGGCTTTGTTGGTGAATTTCATCTAACATTCAAAGAATTAATCTCAACCCTTCTCAAATTCTTCCCTCCTCTGCCCCCCCCAAAAAAATTAGAAATGAAGGGGAACACTCAACTCATTTTAGGACAGCAACTCATGTTAATACCAAAACCAAGCAAGGGAGCCATGAGAAAATTACATGCCAATATCCCTGATAAACACAGACACAAACAGCCTTAACAAAATGTCAGTAAACTGATTCCAACAAACATAGTGGCTTAACCCTAATATGTTCACTCATTTCACAGCAGCATTATGCAAAATACTCAAAGTCAAAAGATAGAAACAACTCACGCTTCCACCAAAAAATGAATATATAAATGAAATATAGCATATACGTACAGGGGAATATTTTTCAGCCTGAAAAATGAAAGAATTTTGGACACTACAATAGGCATAAACCTTAAGGAGGTTATGCCACATGAAATAAGCCAGTCATGAAAGACAAATACTATATATAATTCCACTTACATGAGATAACCAAAGCAGTCAAATTCGTAGAGACAAAATAGAATGGTACTTATCAGGGGTTGGAGGGAGTGAGGGAACAGGGGAATCATTGTTTAACAGGTATAAAACTTCAGTTTGTAAGACAAAAATAGTTCCAGAGATTGGACAAAAATTATACTGTGATATACTTAATGAAATGTATGTACAATTAGTAACAGTTAAAATGTTGAACTCAGGTTTTGTATATTTAACACAATTAGAAACTTTAAAAAAATTTAAAGCATATTTCAAACACACACAAACACCCACAATTTTATTTTTTTTTACCTTAGAGTACTATCGGTTGGAAGTCCAGCAAGGGTCTCAATAGAAACAAATCAAGGGGTCAGCAGGGGCTGTATTTCTGCCGGAGAACGTTCCTTCCAGAAAGAGTTGCGTCCCCTGGTTTCTGGCTGCCTTCCTCCATCTTAAAGCCAGCAACAGGTGGATTGAATCCTCCTCACGCTCAATCTCTGATTCACTGCAGCTGGAAGGGGTTCTCTCTACTTGTAACAACCCAGGAGATTAGGTTGCTGTTGGTTCACAAACTGGGGAGTTCCCTGGGAAAATCTAAAACCAGTCGCTGAACATCGAGGACAAGACAGTGAAGAAAGAGGCAGATCGCTGCAGACTGAGGGCGGCAGTTTTAATAAGGAAGGGAACTTACATAGGAGGCCTGTCTTGAACGGCTGCAAGAAGAAATGTCCGGTTCCGCCTGCTAGACTCTTAAAGGTTTATTTAAAGGCCTTGAGGGGGTTCAGCCATGAATTCAGTCCAGAGGTGAAACTGTGGGTTATCATTAGTTGAATCCGCTTCACCTATACCTGCTTCACTAATAAAAATGATTTTTAAGACTCGTGCAACTTGGACTTACAGTCCAAACAGTAAGATGTTTGCCAGAGCTGTTTTCCAGGAACTTGAAGTCAGCTCTGTCTAGTTTCAGCTGAGCTGGTGAGCTTGGAGAGAACCACTCCTGAACTTTCGGATGCCACCAGCCTGAAAACTTCAACCCCAGACCGTGCTAAGCGCCTTCTCCTAAACTTGAAAAGTGCCGAGGCCGATAGCCCCCTTACGCCTGCGCAGAAGGAGGATTGCTCATTGCTGCACCTTTTTCCAATCACGTTTCCCCACGCCGCCTATGCCTCAGACTGCACTGTGGCTTTATCTCAGAAGTACCCCAAGTCCCTTGCATTCAGGGAGATGCAAGAATTGTTCTTCCATTTCCCTGCTTAGCTGCCTTGAAAATAACCCTATATTTGCAGCAAACCTTGGTGTCTCAGCCTTTTATCTTGCTGCACATCAGGGAATGGTTCAGTAACAGATGTTCTCAACAACTCTTAACCCTCTTAAGTTTATGTTCCTGAAACAGCTCGTAGAGTGAAAATGATAAGCAAAAGGTACACTCCAAGAATAGGAGATGGGGTGAGGAACTTCTGATTGCCAGGGTCCAGCTCTCAGATCAGTCAGCAGTCATGTAGGTGACCTCCTCCAACAATTGGGCCCACCTGGATAATCAGGAGCCTACCCATCTCAAGGTCCATACACTTAAGGTCCATTACAATCTGCAAAGCCCTTTTTGCCGTATTAGGTAACAGGCCGAGATTCTCTGGTTATCATTCTGCTTCTCACAGTAAGTGAGGAGGCAGACTATGCAATAAGCATGTGTTTTGCTGCCATGAGTGGTATTTCCCCTTCATAGTTTTGTAGGCAGTATCTTAGAGGCAGCTCTTTAATCATGGCATAGGTAGTACTTTTTTTTTTTTCCCCAGTTCAGTTCGGTTGCTCAGTCATGTCCGACTCTTTGCAACCCCATGAACTGCGGCACGCCAGGCCTCCCTGTCCATCACCAACTCCCGGAGTCCACCCAAACCCGTGTCCATTGAGTCAGTCATGCCATCCAACCATCTCATCCTCTGTCGTCCCCTTCTCCTCCTGCCCTCAATCTTTCCCAGCATCAGGGTCTTTTCACATGAGTCAGCTCTTTGCATCAGGTGGCCAAAGTATTGGAGTTTCAGATTCAAAATCAGTCCTACCAATGAACACCCAGGACTGATCTCCTTTAGGATGGACTGGTTGGATCTCCTTGCAGTCCTAGGGACTCTCAAGAGTTTTCTTCAACACCACAGTTTTTTTAAGCCATAGCAAAAATCACTTCTTGATTCAGCAGATTCTTGATTATGGCTGAGTCATTTTCCCCTGGAAGTCCAAGCCTGAGTCTATTTCTTTAGACAGTTGGTCAGTAGAAATAAATGAAATCTAAAAATGAAATGAAATCTAAAATAACATGTAATAAATCTTTTAGTACAAAAATCAGCAAGATTGAATTATATTATCTGAAACTGAACCCTGGTTAGTCTAACTTCCATATTTATATTACAGAGAACTTACTGAAAAACATCCAATGTCCACTTACCTGTTGGATAACTACTCTTGTGAAATCCTTAAGGATTTTAAAAATCAGCATATAAAAAGCTGAATTCATAATTGTATCCTCATATTCAGACCCATTTCTTGTTCCCTATAACAGTTAAAGCTTTGATTTGAGTTCTCAGTTGAAACCTTGGGAAGCACCCAAGAATGAACTACTTTTTAAAAATCTCTCATATTCATTTACGGGGCTTCCCTGGTGGCTCAGAAGGTAAAGCGTCTGCCTGCAGTGTGGGAGACCTGGGTTCGATCCCTGGGTCAGGAGGATCCCCTGGAGAAGGAAATGGCAACCCACTCCAGTGTTCTTGCCTGGAAAATCCCATGGATGGAGAAGCCTGGTGGGCTGCAGTCCATGGGGTTGCAAAGAGTCGGACACAACTGAGCAACTTCACTGTCACTGTCATATTCACTTAAGATTCAAATAGTATTGAACCCTTTTCTCCATATCTCTCAGATGCATACCTGCCTGTTTATTCTTACTGTTCATGCTTCATCAGCTCTCAACTAGATTACTATAAACATGTTAACCAATCTCAATCTATAGGCTCCTTTTTTCCCAACTTGATTAGGATATAATTGACCTGTAACACTGTCAGTGTAAGATGTATTACAATGTGATGATGTGATATCGGTAAAATGATTACCACAATAAGATTAGTTAACACAGGCTTCAGTCTATCACCTCACAGTTATGTTGTCTGTGTGTGTGTAGGGGTAAGAACTTTCAAGATCAATTCCCTTAGCAATTTTCAAATAATGAATACAGTATTATCAACCATAGTTACCATGCTGTTCATTGTGTCCCCAGAACGTAGTCATCTTATGACTGGAAGTTTGTACTCTGTAACCAGCGTTACCCATTTTTCTCCCTTTCCTGGTGGCTCAGGTGGTAAAGAATCTGCCTGCTATGTGGGAGACCTGGGCTCAATCCCTGGGCTGGGAAGTTCCCCTGGAGGAAGGCATGGCAAGTCACTGCAGTATGCTTGCCTGGAGAATCTCCATGGACAGAGGAGCCTGGCGGGCTACAGTCCATGAGGTCCCAAAGAGTTGGACAGGGCTGAGTGACTAAGTGCAGCACAAAATCCCCAATCTGCTCTTTGCAACCACCGACCTACTCTGTTTCTATGAGTTTGGATGTTTGGAAAATCATACACTATTTATCTTTCCCTTCAAATTTCATTTAGCATAATGTCCTCAAGGTCCATCCATGTTGTCACAGATGGCAGGATTTCCTTTTTTTATGACTGGATATGCACATACACACAATTTTCTTTATTCATCTGCTGATGGACACAGGTTGTTTCCATGATTTGTCTATTGCAAATAATGCTGTGATGAACATGAGGTTGCAGATAACCTTGTAATTCTTACTAAGATACTTATTTCTTTTGGATATACTTAGAAGTGAGATTGATGGATCATACAGTAATTATATTTTTAATTGTTTGAGGAAATTCCATACTGTACCAGTCTACATTCCTGCTAACAGGTTACCCCCTCTGCAGCATTTTTTATCTCTTGACTTTTTGATAACAGCCACTCTATCAAGTGTGAGGTAATATTTCATTGTGGTTTTGATTTTCAATTCCCCGATGATTAGTGATGTTGAACACCTTTTCAGGTACTTGGCCATTTGTACATTTCATGTACTTGTCTTCTTTGGAAGAATGTCTTTCCAGGTATTTTGTCCATTTTGAAATCAGATTTTTTTTTGCTATTGAGCTGTGTAGGTTCC
Source organism: Cervus canadensis (assembly GCF_019320065.1). NCBI lineage: Eukaryota > Metazoa > Chordata > Mammalia > Artiodactyla > Cervidae > Cervus > Cervus canadensis. Next base: position 25,362,498 of record NC_057389.1, on the reverse strand, counting down.
CTACATATTTTGGATATGAACTTCATTAGATATATGATTTTCAAGTATTTTCTGTCATCCCACAGTTGCCTTTTAATTTTGCTGATGATATTCTTTGCTGCACAGATGCTTTTGAGGTTGACATGGTCCCATTTGTCGATGTTTGCTTTATTTGTCTTTGCATTGCGCGTCATTTCTTCCAAGGAGTAATTGTCAAGGAGCTTTTCCCTATGTTTTCTTCAGAGCTCTCACAAAAGGCCCTTTCTGAAGTGTGTATTAGATTATATGGCTCCTTGGTTAGAATCTTCTAAAAAGCATTATTTCTGTGTGCCGGTACTAACTTCTCCACCTGTAACTTACTGTTTAACTTTTCCTGACTTCTGTTTTCATCATGGTTCCAAACGCAGCCCCTGCTCAAACCACTCGAAACTACCACGTTCGGCCCCGCCTTTTTTAAGGTAGGCTTTCACTTTTATTCAGAATACCCCCTGTATTTGAAACTCTAGGAACTCACACATGATTCAGCTACCTAACTGATTTTCAGGCCTCACATTCTTAATCTCTGATGTACATCAGAATCTATTTCTTTTTTTTTGGAGTGGGTGGTTTGTTTTAACTAACTTCAGCCAAGGCATAAGTCCTGCAGTTTTCCCCTCAATTGTTTTATGCACAGGAAATCACTTCATTATTAAGAAATATTCCAAAAATGTTTCTGATACACAGTTATAACAGAGAGTGAATACCATAGTGGTTAAATAGATAATATTTCAGAGTCAGACAGATTTAAGGAATTGGACAGCTGCCTTGAGTAGACAGGTCACATCACTATCAAAAGTTCAATTCATTTTTTTCATCTGTAAAAGGAGAAAAGTAACCCTTATACCACAAGTTTGTCTAAGGATTTGCACTATCATTATAATTATCACAAATACTGAATATTTTTAAGGATTCTACAGATTTAAGTATATGACCTTCCTCTGATTTTTCAATATGACCCAGAGTATATCTCTTAACTTTGCACAATATAAATAATGTTAACAATATCTTGATTTTATAAATTGTGAGCTGTTTGTGAAAATACTTTTTTACTTAGAACTATTTTAGATTTACAAAAAATTGAGAAGATAGTATAGAGGTTTCCTATGTGTCTTGCACTCAATTTACCTTCCTATTAACATACTGGCATGGTACATTTATTATAATTAGTGATTCATAATTGATTCATTGTTTTTGTTTGTTGTTGGAAAAACAGAATGGGAAAGGTTACATATCTCTTCAAGAAAATCTGAGATTTAAAGGGAACATTTCATGCAAAGATGGGCACAATAAAGGACAGAAAAGACAAGGACCTAACAGAAGATATTAAGAGGTGGCAAGAATACACAGAAGAACTGTACAAAAAAAACCCCTTAATGATCTGGATAACCATGATGGCGGGCGTGGGCACTCAACTAGAGCCAGACATCCTATAGTGGGAAGTGAACTGGGCCTTATGAAGCATTACTACAAACAAAGTTAGTGAAGGTGAAGGAATTCCAGCTGAGCTATTTAAAATCCTAAAAGATGATGCTGTTAAAGTGCTGCACTCAATATGCCAGCAAATTTGGAAGACTCAGCAGTCAACACAGGACTGGAAAAGGTCAGGTCATATTCCAATCTCAAAGAAAGGCAATTCCAAAGAATGTTCAAACTACCACACAACTGCACTCATTTCACATGGTAGCAAGGAAATGCTCAAAATATTCAATCTAGGTTTTCACAGCACCTGAACTGAGAATTTCCACATGTGGAAGCTGGATTCAGAAAAGGCAGAGGGACCAGAGATCAACTGCCAACATCCGCTGGATCATAGAAAAACCAAGGGAATTCCAAAGAAAATGCTGCATTGACTAGGCTAATGCCTTTGACTGTGTGGATCATAACAAACTATGGGAACTTCTTAAAGAAATGGAAATACCAGACCACCTTACCTGTCTCCTGAGAAACCTGTGTGCAGAACAAGAAGCACCAGTTAGAACCAGACAAGGAACAACAGACTGATTCAAAACTGGGAAAGGGGTACACCAAGGCTGCACATCGTCACTCTGCTTATTTAACTTATATGCAGAGTACATCATGCAAAATGCTGGGCTGGATGAATCACAAGTTGGAATCAAGATTGCCAGGAGAAATATCAAGGACCCCATTCACTAAGCCTGTTTCATTCATTTTGTAATGTACTTAAATCACATTCAGTATTCCATCCTTGAATCATCTCAACTATTAATTTTTTTTTAACTTTGCATGCAGTATGGTTAATGCTCTATGATGGAAAATACTATGCTTAAGGTCTTGTATCCAGTATGATAAGATCATGAAAAATAGTTTCATCACCATAAAAACTTGCCTGTTTATATATTCTACCTTCCTACATTCAGTTCAGTTCAGTTCAGTTCAGTCACTCAGTCATGTTTGACTCTTTGCAACCCCATGGACTGCAGCAGCCAGGCTTCCTTGTCCATCACCAACTCCTGGAGCTAGGTCAAATTCATCTCCATTAAGTCGGTGATGCCTGCCAACCATCTCATCCTATGTCATCCCCTTCTCCTCCTGCCTTCAATCTTTCCCAGCATCAGGGTCTTTTCAAATGAGTCAGTTCTTTGCATCAGGTGTCCAAAGTATTGGAGTTTCAGCTTCAGCATAAGTCCTTCCAATGAATATTCAGGGCTGATTTCCTTTAGGATTGACTGGTTGGATCTCCTTCCAGTCCAAGGGACTCTCAAGAGTCTTCTCTAACACCACAGTTCAAAAGCATCAATTCTTCAGCACTCAGCTTTCTTTATAGTCCAACTCTTCTGGCAATTTGATTCCAGCTTGAATTTTTGCAGTAACTAATGTTTTCCATTTTCCAGAATGTAATTGGCATGATATATTATATAGCATTTAAGTCTAGTTTATTTCACTTAACTATGTGCACTTAAGATGCTTCCATGATTTTCCATGATTTTCACTGCTTGACAGTCAACTCATTTTTATCGCAGAATACAATATAACTGCATGGATGAATCAAACTTTTAAAAGCTTTTTGAAGTACATCTTCTTTTGCTTTCAATTTTTGGTGACTGTAAAGAAAGTTGCTAATGCATTCACGAAGAGTTTTCTGTGTGGAAACATTCTCAAATCATTTGGACCTAGGAGTACAATTGTTGGAGCATATGCTAAAACTCTTTAAGTTAGTAAAAAGCTACTACTTTGTCTTCCAATGTGGTAATACCATTTTTATTTCCACCAGCAAGAAAAGAGAACTCCTGTGGTGTGGTTCTGCATCCTCTTTCGCTATTGATGTTTTCATATTTAAAAATATATCAACCATTTTAATAGTCAGAAAATAATATTTTATTTTTAATTTGCAGTTTCCTAATTAAATATGATGTTGAGCATCACTTTTCATATGCTGACTTTTCATCCACATATTTTCTTGTTAAGGTGCTTGTTCAGATCTTTTGCCTGTTTTCAAATTGGAGTGTTTCCTTATTATTGAGCTTTCTTTCTTTTTTTTTTTCCAAATACCTAATACAAGCCTTCTACATTTGTTCTGCAAATATTTTATTCAGTAATTAGCTAATATACTGATTCCCTTCACAGGGTGTTTCATGGAACATAAGTTTTTATTTTAATAAAATACAACTTTTATTTTTGTTTGATGGATCAGGTTTTGATGCTATACCTAAAGAGTCGACAATAAACCCAAGGTTACCTAGTTTTCTCATATTTTCTTCCAGAAGTTAGAATTTTATAATTTCATATTTTTCATTGAGATTTATGATCTCCTTGGAGAGATTTTGAGTTAATTTTTATAAAACAGTAAACTCTATGTGTAGGTTTGCTTGTTTTTTTATATAGACACAATGTTTTCTAGCACCATTTGTTGAAAAATTACCCTTTTCCAATAAACTTACTTTTCTCCTTTGTGATAAATCGGTTAACTACATGTCATTTTTCTTTCTCTGGGTTCTCTTTTCTCTTTCATTGACACATGTGTCTATTGTTTTGCCAATACCACACTGTCAGGATTACTGTAGCTTTATACTATGCCATGAAATCTGGTGGCACTGTCAGTATCTGTAAAATATACCAACATTTTGATTGGAATTTCAACGATCTAAAGATAATTTCAGAAAACAATAAAAACAAGAAAATTGAGTCTTCTCTCAACTAACCCAGAGCATCTGTCCATTTATTTGGGTCTTCTTTAATTTCTTTCATTCAAGTTTTGTAGGTTACACATATAAATTGTGTACATACTTTGCTAGACTTATACAGAAGTATTTCATTTTTAGTGATATTGTGTTAATTTTAAATTTCATATTTTAATTTACAATTTCTCTTTACAGAAAACCAATTAGCCTTTATATATTGATCTATACCGTGGTTTTGTTGTATTCCTATAATTACTTATTATTTCCAGGAATTTTTGTTTTTATTTTTAATGTGTTGATTCTTTAGAATTTTCTAAAGCCAATCATATCATAGAATCTAAAGCCAATCATATCATAGAATCTAAAGCCAATCATATCATAGAGTTTTCTATGTAGCCAATCATATCCTATTTCAAAGGTAAAATATTGAGAATAATAGAAATAATAAGCAATTGAAATGATGCAATGAGACTACAGATGATATGCACTGTCAGACATAGATCTTACAATGACTATTGTAATTGTAAATTGTAAGGAGATATTGAAGGAGATATTGTAAATTGAAGGAGATAAAAGATATATTGATAATTTAATTAGATACCCAAAAATATTTTTAAAAATCAAATGAAATTTATAGAAATAAATAAAAGTAGAGCTAAGCGAGTGCTGTAACAAGACTAGACATAACTGAAAAGGAAATTCAGAAGCTAAATGATAACTCAGTATGAAATATACTGAAGGAAGATTGAAGGGAATAAAAACTTTAAAAATATCCAACACATACTAAGATAGACAGAGAAGACTGTGGGGAAACCCACCCTATCCATAATTGGAAGACTTGAAAAGAGAGAGGGAAAGATAACATGGCATGCCTATTGACAAGATAACAAAGGAGAACTATGTCTGCAAGGCTTGCCATAACAAAATACCACAGTCTGTGTGGATTAAACAGCAAAAAGTTTCTCACAGTTTGGAGGCTAAAAGTGGAAGATCAAACTGCCAACAGGGTTGGTTTCTCCTGAGGTCTCCTTTCCTTGGCTTGCAGACGGCCATCTTGTCACCTGTCCTCACATGGCCTTTTCTCTGTGTTCATGCATTCCTGGGGACTTTTCCTCTTCTTCAAGGACTCCAGACCTATTGAATTAAGGCTCCACCCTTATGACCTCCTTTAGCCTTAATTGCCTTCCAGAGGCCCTGTATCCAAATATAGTCACACTGAGAGTTAGAGATTTACATATGAATTTTGGTGGAGAACAGTACAATCCATAATATGAACTTTCCAAATTTGTTGAAAAATAATCAATCAAAAATATTCAGTGTACTATACATAAGCATTCAACCAGATGGTAGTTTTAATTCAATTATATGATAATATTTAAATATAGATGGAGTGAAGAATTCAGTGAAGAAACAAGGATTGTAGGCTCTATGTAAGACCATAATCAAACAATGTGCTGTTTATAAGAAAGAAAGCACAATATTATAGAAAATGTAGAAGGACAGTAAAGAGTATTCTCACATATACTAACCAAAAGAAAGTGATGAAGCTATTGTTTTTATCAAAACAGAATTTAAAAAATTAATAAAAGTATATCACATTTAAGAGTGGACACTGATATTGATAAAGAAGAATGAAGTTCAAAAGGGAGTAAGTAATATATATGCGTTTGTATGGCTGATTCATTGTGCTAACAGTAGAAACTAATACAACATTGTAAAGCAACTACATGATAATAAAAATTAGTTAAAAAAAAAAAAGAATGAAATCCAGAGAAACAAAACACAGTTTAAAATGTATATATATATTTTAGTAGACATATTTGGAAATGAGGTATAAACTTTGAACAGCCATATTAACAAATTATTTAATTCACACATGATTATATTGACTTGAAAATATAATTATATAACAATCTTCACATGTTATGATATATATTAATTTCTACATGTACATTTCTGTGCCCAACAGCAAACATACATGCTTTCGAAATATAGAAAAGACCATGTGCTAGTATATTTCAGCAAAATTTAAAAGACTAATTCATATATAATATATTTTCTAAATGCATTGCCAGTACCCTAGATGCAAATTTCCCATATGTTTAGAAATACAAAAACATACTTTAAACAACATATGGGTCAAAAAAGAAGTCACAGTGGCAATCAGAAAATGTTTTCAGCTAAATGATAATCAGTTCAGTTCAGTTGCTCAGTCATGTCTGACTCTTTGCGACCCCATGGATTGCAGCAGCCAGGCTTCCCTGTCCATCACCAACTCCCGGAGCTTGCTCAAATTCATGTCCATTGAGTTGGTGATGCCATCCAACCATCTCATCTTTTGTTGTCCCGTTCTCCTCCTGCCTTCAATCTTTCCCAGCATCAGGCTCTTTTCCACTGAAGCAGTTCTTCCCGTGTCACGTGGCCAAAATATTGGAGCTTCAGCTTCAGCATCAGTCCTTCCAATGAATATTCAGGACTGATTTCCTTTCGGATTGACCAATTTGATCTCTTTGCAGTCCAAGGGACTCTCAAGAATCTTCTCCAACACCACATTTCAAAAGCACCAATTCTTTGGTGCTCAGCTTTCTTTATAGTCCAACTCTCACATCCATACATGATTACTGGAAAAACCATAGCTTTGACTAGGTGGACTTTGTGGGTAAAGTAATGTATTTGCTTTTTAATATGCTGTCTAGGTTGGTCATAGCTTTTCTTCCAAGAGCAAGTGTTTTTTTAATTTCATGGCTGCAGTCACCATCTGCAGTGATTTTGGAGCCCAAGAAAATAAAGTCTGACACTATTTCCATTGCTTCCCCATCTATTTGCCATGAAGTGATGGGACTGGATGCCATGATCTTCTTTTTTTGAATGTTGAGTTTTAAGGCAGCTTTTTAAATACTACAAATCTAACCACTGAAGTAAATCAAAGCCATCCTGAACAGTTTATAGATCTAATTGGATAATGAAGGAAAAAATAAAGGATAAAAATGGATGGGATATCTTAAGAAAAAGTTGTAAAGGTAATATTCAAAGAATGTAAGAAAAAGAAAATAATGAAATATAAAAATTAATAAGGTAGAAAATATACAACACAAAGAAAAGAGAGATCAAGATAAAAAAGAAACAGCATAAATAAATAGATTTAGGATGAGAAGGGGAACATTACCAAAGATTCTACAAAATTTGGTTTTAGGTATAAGAAAATGTCAACAGTTTTGAGTTAATACATTAGAAACCACACATGAAATGAGTAAAATCAAAGTTACTATATTTTATGGAAACTGGCACAAGAAGGAATAGCAAATCTTTATGGGCCTATAATGATTAAAAAAATCAAATCAGTTATCAATAAAGCCAGCTATGTAGGTAGCTCAGTAATAAAGAATCTGCCTGTCAATGCAGGAGAATCTGCCTGCCAATGCAGGAGACACAGGTTTGATCCATGGTTTGGGAATATGCCCTGGAGAAGGAAATGGCAACCCACTCCAGTATTCTTGCCTGCAGAATCCCATGGACAGAGGAGCCTGATGGACTATGGTCCATGGACTCATAAAGAGTTGAACATGACATGAGTATGCACAATCATCAATAAAGCCATCTGATCCTTATATCTACTAGCTCAGATCCTTATATCTATATCTCAGGTCCTTATATCTATTAGCCCTAGCAAATACAAGCAAAAATTGCTTTTAAAAAATTGCATATTTTACCAAAGTCTTCCAGAACATAAAATAAGAGGAATTTAAAAAACGTTTCTAGAAAAATATTCATGTCAGTACTTGAAGACATTCCAATAAAGAAAATCTTTTTAACACTATCACTAATGAATCGTAAATAATAAGAAACAAAATCCAGGAAAGATAATATAAAGTTTAACACATAATACACAAGTTGAATTTATTTCAGTAGTGCAAGTTTACCATGACTTTAGAAAATAATTTAACATAATTCACCACATTTTTTGAATACAGCAGAAACTATATCTGATCTTTTTAATAGATGCAGAAAAACATTTGATAAAATAAACATATTCATGATATTTAAAAACTCTGTAAATTAAGGAATATAAGAGATTAATTTCCATAGGATATCTACTGTTATGTTTAATGATATACTGTTTCATTTAAAATTTAATGATAAACTGTTATACTTAATGATACAATATTTTAAAATGTTTCTTTGGAACTGAAAGAAAGACAATCCTGCTCTCTTTTACCACCTTTATTCAACATTGAACTGTTATTACCAATTGGAAAGAAAAATAAATGGTTGAGAAATTATAAAGACAGAAACACAAGATTAGTTATTTGCAGATGATATGGTTATATATAGAAGAAATCAAAAGAATCTGATAAATTATTGAAATGAGATTAGCAAGCTTCTCCAGAAAAAATTCAATATATTCAAATTGTGTCATGGCACACAAATAATATTAGAAAATACAATTTTAAACAAAATACCATTTATAATAACATTACAGAATATCAAATATCCAAAATTAATTTTAATAAAATATGTACACACTCTTATGCAAAAAAAATAAAACATTATAAAAATAAAGAAAACCTGTATGGATATGTGGATATAGAACTGTAAAGAAAGCAATTTCCAGCTTCATCTATTCATTTACTGTTATATAGATAAAAATCCCAATAGATTTTGTTAAGGGGAGTCACAAATTAATTCTAAAATTTATAGGGGAAAGAAAGGGCCCATCATAGTCAAGACTATTTTGAAGAAGTAGTTAAGAGGATTTGTCCTACTAAACACTAGCTTAGCCTATTGCAATTAGTCAGTGAAAGGAGAACCTAACCCAATGGTGTATGAGAACTGATTTGTATCAAAATCAGCACTGCAGCAGAGACAGAAAGGATCCATTCTTTTAACAAATGGTGTTAGGAAAATTGGATATTCATATGGAAAAAAAATGAGATTTCTAACAGACAAAACATCCAGATTTCAATTTTAACTACACTGTAAACATTTATGAAAATTTAAACACTAAAGTTTCTAGAAGATAAAACAGGAAAACATCGTCATTAACTATGAATGACAAAGAATTCTTAAATAATGAGAGGAATAATACTTACTATAAAAGAAAATGTAGCTTATTTTGATGATATGAAAACCCAGAATTCATCTCATCAGAAACACAATTAGAGACAAAAGGCAAGCCAGAGAGTGGGAGAAGATATATGCAAAACATGTAAAAAATAAAGAATATTAAAAAAAAAAACTTTTAAGTCACAAGTGAAAAAAAAATGACAATAAAATTTGAACCTTCATTTTAACAGATACCCAGTGTCTAAGGCACTTTGAGGAAGGATATGCTCAATGTATAATAATTATAAGAAAATCTGCTCACATTGTTCATGATCTAATATATATACATTAAAACCAAAAATAATTTACTACACAGATGGCTAAACATAAAAAAATATTGATGGCACAAAGGGTTGGTGCAATGTAGCACACTGGACATACATGTGCACTGCTGATGGGAGTGAAAAGCAGTATAACTGATTTGGAAAACAGATCAACATTATCTAATAAAGCTGAAGTTCCATATATTCTATGAGAAAGTTATTGGAATCCTGGAATTTAACAAAAAGAATTATGATATATTTTCTAATTGGCACAACAGAAATGTTCATAATTTGTTTTTTATACTAACACTCAAAAAGGAAACAATCTAATGCCCAACAGGAATAGAATGTATAAAGAAAATGTTATAATGAAAATGAAAACATTACCATTAAATGCAAGATTTGGATAAATGTCACAAAACACTTTTTAAGGGAAAGAAAATAAACTCAAAGGATTTCACTTATATAGGTTTTAAAACCAGCAATATGATTTGTACTCATTGTGGTCATGTGTTCAAGAGTGAAAGCATAGCAAATAAGGAAAAGTTGCCTATAAAATTCAAGATACTAAGTACCTTTCTTGGTAGGGAAGAAGTTTTAACTTGAAAATGACTGGAGGAAAGGACTACTAGAAATATGCTATCTTTTGACCTCAGTAAAAATTATGCAAGTGCTCACTCTATAATAACTATTGATCTTTACATTTACATTTTATGCACTTTTAAAACTGTGTAGTATATTACACATTAGAGAAACTTTGTTGTTGTTCAGTATATAAACTTTGTTGTTGTTCAGCTATAGCCCGCCACACTCCTCTGTCCACGCGTTTCCCAGGCAAGGATACTAGAGTGGGTTGCCATTTTCTTCTCCAGTGGATCTTCCTGACCCAGAAATCGACCTTGCATCTTCTGCTTGGCAGGCAGATTCTTTAGCACAGAACCACCTGGCAAGTACAAATAAGCTTTTGTTGTTCAGTCACTAAGTCCTATCCAATTCTTTGTGACCCCATGACCTGCAGTACACTGTTTAGGAACTCAACTGGGGATTTCCAAGATTCATAAAGATCAAAAGAGAAGAAAATACAGGGGAAAAAAAAAAACTAAAGTTGGAAAAAATGAACTTCAAGAAATGAAAATGATAATATAATTATAATTTTAAACATAGCTCCAATAATAACTTAAAAACTGGGACATAGATCCTAAAGAACCCATCCAGCAGCCCAGTAATATAGACATGAACATTATGTAAAAAAGGTTGGGAGTCAAACAGGGTCCTGCAGAAGGTACAGTATTAGGAAAGAAAAATACTAACAGAGAAGCTTCCAGAACTAATTAATAAAGGACATTATTCTTTCATTTCAGGAATCTCAGCGAATCCCAAGGCATTAAATAAAAAAGAATACTTATGTAGACAAATCATGAAGTCTCAGAAAACAACAGATAAAGAAAACATGAATTTTAAAAGAAAATATAAATTCAAAACGTAAGGGAGCTTCTTATATTTATATCTATATCCAGTTAGGCTTTCAGTTATAATTTCTTAATGTCTCGTTAAACTCGTCAAGCCTATTTGGTAAACTTAGGAAGAAATGAAATATCACCTAAAATAAGATTATCCTATTTTCTAGGCCTCCAGGAAACAACAATAACACAACAAAACAAAAGAAAGTTACAATAACTCGGCCTCATTCCCTCTTTATAAGAAGACTTGTTGCGCTTCCTCTTGAATTGATGTACTGTGTTTACTTCTGTTGCTGACTCCAGCACTTTGTTCCAGCTCATTAATTCAAGAAGTAAGAAACATCATGGAACATCAGGAACATCATTAATCCCAAGACCATTTCTGGCTGTGCCTAAGTGAAGCTATTACAGATGTTTCAGGATCTGACTAAAATGGTTATTAAAAAGCCTAACCACTATGTCTCAATTTATTTTCCTGGGTAATTGTACCATCTTTGTCTTGGGTCATGGGTTGATACATGTCTTTGGGTTTCATATGCGACATTTTTTTTCAGGCCAAGGTGAAAAGAAACTTTAAGCCACAATCAGAAACAAAAATTTTCAAGCTAAGTTTGAATCCTTTCATGTATCATAATGTGGTTCTAGGAGAAGGTATGCTTACCTGGCATCATCTGAGAGCCTGGTGTATCTTTCTTTTGTCTTCTATAGTCTATTTCAAAGGAGAAGCTTGAGCATTCCTCTACATTCTCTTTTTTAAGAATTGTAGTTATATATCACTAAGAAATTCAATTTTGCACTGATGTCACATATGTGAGCAAACAGCATAATCTGTATGAGCTAATTTTTATTTAAGTGAATGAAACTTTGTTTTTATATAACTTTCTCTCCACTTGTAAGTTTGCACTTAAATGTGTGATTGTTTCATTACTACCTCTCTTCTGCACAAAACGAACTAGTTTTTCATTGCTACCTGTCTTCCACATAAAACGAACAGTTCCCGAGGGCACTGGCCTGACCTACGTACTTCTTCACTGTAGCCAAATAAGTACCATAATTCCCAGCACATAGTAAATATCTGACGAATGTGTAATGAACAGAAACAAACCAAATACATTAATAGGAAAATAATTTTGTAATGTTTTCTTTTATTCTGAATCTTTTTTTCTATCAGTTTAATGGTTTAACTCAAAAAGGTGGCATAGGAAGATATACAGTTGCACCTACACACAAACACACACTTATATACATACATATATCTTCTAAATTATCAGGTGAGGAAGGAGTTGAAAATAACTAGGTCTAACATAATGGTTCTTTCTCTTCAGTTATCAGATCACACTGATATAGCAGCTAAATGTATCCACTTTCTATTTCTTTTCTTACATGACTCAAGGGTTAAGGATTTCTGGGGAATCACCTAGAACTCTATAAGTTATATCTAAAAACCAGACAGAGTTTTTTATTTTTGGTTGATACTAGGTAATCAGCCCTATTAAAACAGAATGGATTACTGTATTCCTAAACTTAGATCTGGTATTTTGTCTTGTTCTTTAGGAATTCTTAGAGCAGCTGTAAATGCCATCTTGTATTTTCCCAAATCTTCATCATAAAAATCACTGAAGCTCACTTCCAACTTAGCACTGTATAGACCCTGCATTTGTAATATGGTTCATGGATCCATCTTGCTCTGCATCAAAGTGATCAAAGCCACTTTGAATCTGGAGGCAGCATGCTGCAGAAGAAAGAGAAACATCAGCTGCAGTTGTTATAAGACCTTGAGTTCATTTCTAGCTTTGACCTTCAGAAGCTATTATAAGTATGTGTATTCCCCTGATGTTTCTGATCCTGGGATTTTTTAATCTGCAAATGGTGATAATTCAATATTAAGAAACTTAACACATAATGTATTAATAATTACATGCTATATATACGGAAGTTATTGTTCAGAGAACTCATTTTCTGAAAACATTAGGATGACTAATTATTAGCTTTGTTGAAGACTTTTAAAATGCAGTAAAAGAATAGTGTCATCTGGAAATAAGCATTGGAAATAGGAAGAAGAATATTAAAAAACCAAGGCTTGCTTGATAACAAGTTTACAACAAAAATTACAAAACTGACTTGTTACAAAAGTATCATGATAATATCAGTTCAGTTCAGTTCAGTCGCTCAGTTGTGTCAGACTCTTTGCCAACCCATGAACCACAGCACGCCAGGCCTCCCTGTCCATCACCAACTCCCGGAGTTTACTCAAACTCATGATAGTATAGTCTTGCATTATTTTACAAAGGGACTGATTACACTCCTTTTGAAGGCAAGAGACTTTCTGTTATTTCTCATCATGAAAGTGAAGGTTGCTCAGTTTTGTCCAACTCTCTGTGACACCATGGACTGTAACCCACCAGGCTCCTCTGTCTATTGAATTCTCCAGATAAGAATACTACAGTGGGTAGCCATTTCCTTCTCCAGGGGATCTTCTCAGCCCCAGGATTGAACCTGGGTCTCCTGCATTGCAGGCAGATTCTTTGCCATCTGAGTCACCAGGGAAGCCCCTAGCCATTTTATAATATGCAAATATTTTAACAAAATTACAGAGGTATACAGTACAGAACATGTAATTCCAAACTTTTTTGTAAAACTAATAAAATAACTGAGATAGATGGAATCCGTGGCTTTCTTTAGGGTCTCATAAATAGTGTTAATCAGAGAGAATAAACATCAAAACTTGTCATTCCCTCTAGCACACTAGCACAGGTTATCACTGATTTGTCAAGGTCTAGTTTCCTTCCATTCTCCAACTCCTATTTAAAAAAACAAGCAAACAAATTCTGTCACTAAAAGGATATTATGCAAAATTCCACTGACAGCCTTTTCGAAGTTCAGAAGCTTCTTTCAATAGAAATACCTACCTTTCTATCTAGTCCTTGTGTTTTTACTATTAATCATGCCATTTGTATAGCCTTGTATTTGATCTCTACCACTGAGAAAAAGAGAGGAAAGTGTGTGATTGTGACTGCTGGCAGATTTTGCGTGCAAAATCCTTCCTGTATGAAGGACAGGAATAGGTTTGAAGTCCTCAAACAAACAAACAAACAAACAAACAAACAAAAGGGTTAGAAATCCAAACGTGGGTAGAGACTTTGGAATTTGCCGGTGGACCCCGCTAGTTTAGTATTTATAATCCAATCTACTGGAGTTTATGAGGCAGAAGAGTGAAAAACATGGGACTTTACTTAAGGCTAAAAATAAAAGAGTGCTTCATTCTGACTTATAAGAATTATAGGCCAACAAAACTAATGTGAGAAATATCATTTTAAAATTGAATAAATATTCATCTATGAGCTTGATATTGTTTTGCAAAAGAGATTTGAAATTTTTGGCCACTTGTATTTGCTTTTATTCTTCACAGTATATTTATTTGATGCTGAGAAGTGTGAAATGATCATCAAACTAGTCATTAAATTTAATGGATGTTGGATAATTAAAGACAATTTCATTTGGCACTGACAAGTTACTCAGGAATGATGCTCAAAGATGGTACTGTCATGCCCAGTACTGTATCACTCCTGAGGGGTACTCTTTAGAAATATAAAATTTATTTTGCATATTTTCCAGTAAGGTATTTTAATAATGAGCATTGTCACCTCTTTATATAAAGAATGATCAAGCTCCAGTGAAAACTGAGATTGGAGTGACTTGGGTATTCTGTGATCATTTCTACATTCCCATTAAAAAATCAATTTTATATTCTTATAATTAATAGATTATATTAAAATAAAGAAAATATTTAAAACCCATAATTTCCTATTATTTACATTTTACTATAATATTCAATCTTGGACTTACAACTCTCACATCAACCTAGTGAAAATACTATACAATGGTTTGTCACTGTACACCTCTTCTCAAATTTACATTCTGGGATGTCATGTTGGTGTCATGAAATTGGTCATGGCAGGAGTGTCTACAACATAGGAATTGTCAAGTGCTACAAATGAGTGGTTGATTTGTTAACTGACCATCATCACTTGCTTTAAAAAGGTGATGAAAAAAATTAAGTAATGAAAATAAAACAAAATGACATTGTATTTATGGTTGCCATGGTAATAGCACAAAATTTGGAAGATATTTTCTTCCAATATTCCAAAATTATCAACTGATTTACAAATAAATTACTCATGTTATTGACCAATGAGAGGCTTTCTAACCAGATGTGTTGTCACTGTTTCACCTCTGTATTTCTGAAAATATCAACAAGTAATGATCTCAGGACTATGCTTGTTTGTCAGTGATATGAGTGGAACTGATCAGTAATTGAACGTTTACATATAACCCGACTTTGAGGCACTACTACTGGTAAAAGAATTATTAAATAGTAGATTTCAGAAGAAATAACAATTCAATCTGAGGTTATAAGTGTAGAGAATTTTTGTTAAATTGTATATTTTACTGTTATTTGTAGATTATTTCATGATTCTTATATTAACGAACTTTATAATAAACAAAAATAAGTATGTACACAAACTTTTTTTTTCCCAGAGACCCAAAGTTGAAACATTTAAAAGCTCAAATAGCAATCATTAATAATAGATAACGAGATGCTGTGCTGAGTTTTGGCTTTTATCATGGTGAAATGGGAGCTGTTGCAAAGTTTGGGATAAGGATTCGAAAGATCAAACAGTTCGATAGAAATCTACTACTGTTTGGAGAACACACTGATGATTATCACTTAGCATCATTAACTGCTGATTTTTAGATAGGAACATAGGACTTCAGAAAAAAAAAGCACATTTTCTAACAATGCTTGTGGTAATCCATGTCTACGTGAGTAAATTCTGGCTAATAGGTTGTGGATGAAAGAAACAAACACACCATTCAGATTATAATCTTAAAACAGGAGATGTACTATGTTTCTGTTTTATAGATGAGAAAACAGAGACTGTTGAGTTTAACTAGCCTGTCAAATGTCGTCAAATTAATAAACAATAAAAACTCTTTTAAGTGGATGGCTTCTCTGTAGAATCTCTGCTTAAAGCCACTATTTGTTGCTAAGTCACTCAGTCGTGTCCAACTCTTTGTGACTCCATGGTCTGCAGCACACCAGGATTCCTTGTTGTTCACCATCTCCTGGAATTTGCTCAAACTCATATCATTGAATCAGTGATGCCATCCAACCTTCTCATCCTCTGTTGTCCCCTTCTCCTCCTGCCTTCAATCTTTCCCAGCATCAGGATCTTTTCCAGTGAGTTGGCTCTTCGTGTCAGGTGGCCAAAGTGCTGGAGCTTCAAGTTTAGCATCAGTTCTTCCAATGAATGTTCAGGGTTGATTTCCTTCAGGATGGACTGGTTTGATCTCCTTGCTGTCCAAGGGACTCTCAAGAGTCTTCTCCAGCATCACAGTTTGAAGGCATCAATCTTTAGGTCCTCAGACTTTTTTATTGTCCAGCTGTCATATCCATACATGACTACTGGAAAAACCAGTAGTCATGGTTGACTATATGGACCACTGTAGGCAAAGTAATGTCTCTGCTTTCTAATATGCTGTCTAGGTTGGTCATTGCTTTTCTTTCAAGGAGCAAGTGTCCTTTTAAATTAAATTAAATTATGGCTGCTGTCACCATCTGCAGTGATTTTGGAGCCCAAGAAAATAAGATCTGTCACTATTTTCATCGTTTTCCCATCTATTTGCCATGAAGTAATGGGACCAGATGTCATAATCTTAGTTTTTTGAATGTTGAGTTTTAAGCCAGCTTTTTCACTCTCCTCTTTCACCTTCATCAATATGCTCTTTAGTTCCTCTTTGCTTTCTTTCTGCCATAAGGGTGGTGTCATCTGCATATTTGTGGTTATTGATATTTCTCCCCACAATCTTGATTCCAGCTTGTGCTTCATCTAGTCCAGCATTTTGCTTGATGTGCGGCATGTAAGTTAAATAAACCAGGTGACAATATACAGCCTTATATACTCCTTTCCCAATTTGAACCAGTACATGTTCCATGCCTGGTTCTAACTGGTGTTTCTTGGGCTGCCTTCAGGTTTCACAAGAGGCCAGTAAGATGGTCTGGTATTCGCATCTCTTTAAGAATTGTCCACAGTCTGTTGTGATACACACAGTCAAAGCCTTTAAATTTGATCTCTGGTTCCTCTGCCTTTTCTAAATCCAGCTTGTATGTCTGAAAGTTCTTGGTTTATGTACTGATGAAGCCTCTCTTGGAGGATTTTGAGCATTATTTTGCTAGCATGTGAAAGGAGTGCAATTGTGCAGTAGTCTGAACATTCTTTGACATTGCCCTTCTTTGGGATTAGAATGAAAACTGACTTTTCCAGTCCTGTGGCCACTGCTGAGTGTTCCAAGTTTGCTGGCATACTCAGTGCAGCACTTTCACAGCATAATCTTTTAGGATTTGAAACAGCTCAGTTGGAATTCCATCATGTCAGTTAGCTTTGTTTGCAGTGATGTTTTCTAAGGACCACTTGACTTTGGACTCTAGGATGTCTGGCTTTAGGTGAGTGACCACACTATTGTGGTTATCTGGGTCATTAAGACCCTTTTCATATAGTTTTTCTGTGTATTCTGCCACCTTGTCTTAATATCTTCTGCTTCTGTTTGGTCCATACTGTTTTTTGTCCTTTATTGTGCCTACCTTTGCATGAAATGTTCCCTTGGTATCTCTAATTTTCTTAGAGACCTCTAGTCTTTCCCATTGGATTGTTTTCCTATATTTCTTTGCATTGTTCACTTAAAATTAGTTTGGGATTTAAATTTCTAGCGTATGTTTTAAGAAGTAAATACAATTTTATTAAAAGTTAAATGGGTGGTAAATGGACAATGGATGACTTGTTCTGTGGATTGGAGACAGTTGCAAGGTCTGCAGAATTATTTGTCTTCTAAAGTACCTTTGTATGCGTATTTGTGGGTGTGTATTTGTACACATACACATATGTTTGTAGGTACACATGTATACATGCATATCTTGTGCATCAGAGATAAACTTGAAATTTTAATATATGTGTATATATATATATGTACATATATACATATATATGCTTACATGAGTATTTTTGGTTTAGCCTACATTAAATGATTTAAAAACTACCAGAATACTAAGCTGTATTCCTCCAAACTCCCCCCAAAATTAGAAGAAATCATGCATCTTGATTTCTTAAATGATAAATAAGGGTCTCTCAATTCCAAGTCCATTGCATTTTCTTTCTGTAGCCTCAGCGTAATCACTGCCAACAGTTTCAAAATATGAACTATTTCAAGAAACTTTTTTATAAAACCTGTCAATAACTTAATTTTCAGATAAGGTGAAACCAGGAGAGCAGCAAAAACTGACAACATTTCTGAAAGTACACTGTATTGTTATAAAATGCCAAAGTCTTTGCCTTAAAAAACATGTTAGGAGGAAGTTTTAAAATTACTACTGCTATCCTACTTTAATTTATTTTAATGCGCGCCTCTCTGTTGCCACAAATGTTTTGAGTAGTTAGGCATCACTTGACAAGCCTATTTTAGCATCAGAATAGCAATGAAGAATAGGTATGTCAAACAGAAAGTTACTGAAAGCACCCTGTTTTGTAAAACTTCAAATTGGATGGAGAAGTTTGAGGGAAGAAGAGTTCAATATTTCTTTAAAGCACCGAAACTGTTTTTATTGAATCATTGAAAAAGTAGAGCACAGACCCTGTGAAATACAGTGATGGCAAAATGTGTGAATTCCTAAGGAAGGTGGAAAGCAATTTTTGCAACACAGGGCTGTTATGGTACAGAATTCAAAGAATTGGCTCTGGGGTCAGATCCCACTAAAATCCTAGACTAGTCCCATCTTGGTCATGAGAAATTGAGCAAATAGCTTAAAAAATTCTAAGCATCATTTAGGTAATTTTAAGAATTAAAACAAACTGCAAGTGAAATATTTAACAGAGTTACCAGCACGTAGCAGAAGAACCCCCCATAATGAAGAGTGATAACAAAACTGGAAAAATTTGATGCAGTAGAATGAAAGTGTTCCTTTTAAGTTTACTAAGAAAAGAAATTCTTCAAGAAGTAATAATAGTTGAGGAACTTAAAACACCTAATGATACAAGGCACACTTTATTTCAGGATGCTGTTTGGTTTCACACACAGAACTCCCTAAAAATTCAAAAGCCAACTGCCTTAATAGTCACTGTAGCTGAATCATAAAGTGTAATCTCTAGACATATCTTACTAAATGGTCTGAATAAACGTAAATGGCTATGAGACTCTAAGTTTCATTCTACATGCAAGTGCAGATGAAATGAAAATTTAAATTATTTATTAAATTTTGAACTCTATTCACACTTCTGTATGTCTTTATGGGTAATGAACCGAAAGTCAGAAAAAGTTGTCATCCTCATATAGCAATGAATTTATCCAGGGCAATGTTTCCAGTTTCTTTAGAGCATCAAGGTTTTGAATGAAAGAACTCAGGGGCCACAGAAATGAGGACAAGGTAAGCATTATTCGGGGGTGTTATCCTTGCAGGCAACTTCAATTTTAGTGGACACATTTCTTTTTGTGATTTTATATATATCATTTGTCTGTGACTTTTCTATTTAGAAAGTTATCACAAAAATATTATAATTTTTTCTCTAGCAATTGCAAACTTTATATAAATATGCAGGTATGTGTACACATATATACACACATATGGAAATTAGGAAGAATGTCAATAAAGAACTAAACAGACATTTCTCCAAAGAAGACATACAGATGGCTAACAAACACATGAAAAGATGCTCAACATCACTCATTATTAGAGAAATGCAAATCAAAACCACAATGAGGTACTATTACACGCCAGTCAGGATGGCTGCTATCCAAAAGTCTACAAGCAATAAATGCTGGAGAGGGTGTGGAGAAAAGGGAACCCTCTTACACTGTTGGTGGGAATGCAAACTAGTACAGCCGCTATGGAAAACAGTGTGGAGATTTCTTAAAAAACTGGAAATAGAACTGCCATATGACCCAGCAATCCCACTTCTGGGCATACACACTGAGGAAACCAGATCTGAAAGAGACACGTGCACCCCAATGTTCATCGCAGCACTGTTTATAATAGCCAGGACATGGAAGCAACCTAGATGCCCATCAGCAGATGAATGGATAAGGAAGCTGTGGTACATATACACCATGGAATATTACTCAGCCATTAAAAAGAATTCATTTGAACCAGTCCTAATGAGATGGATGAAGCTGGAGCCCATTATACAGAGTGAAGTAAGCCAGAAAGATAAAGAACATTACAGCATACTAACACATATATATGGAATTTAGAAAGTGATAACGATAACCCTATATGCAAAACAGAAAAAGAGACACAGAAATACAGAACAGACTTTTGAACTCTGTGGGAGAATGTGAGGGTGGGATGTTTCAAAAGAACAGCATGTATACTATCTATGGTGAAACAGATCACCAGCCCAG
Organism: Cervus canadensis; assembly: GCF_019320065.1. Classification (NCBI taxonomy): domain Eukaryota; kingdom Metazoa; phylum Chordata; class Mammalia; order Artiodactyla; family Cervidae; genus Cervus; species Cervus canadensis. The sequence continues at coordinate 25,342,065 of NC_057389.1, read as the reverse complement.
GTGGGATGCATGAGACAAGTGCTCCGGCCTGGTGCACTGGGAAGACCCAGAGGAATCGGGTGGAGAGGGAGGTGGGAGGGGGGATCGGGATTGGGAATACATGTAAATCCATGGCTGATTCATATCAATGTATGACAAAACCCACTGGAAAAAAAAAATAATAAAAAAAAAAAAGAATAAGTAAAAACTAACAAGAATCCATTCTAATGCAAGGAAAATAAAATTTAAAATCAACTAAAATAAATAACGAATTCATTCATCTCACACAAGAAGAAAGATGGAGAAAACCCAACACTGGTGCAGTGGATTAAGGTCTTAGCATCCAGGTCCTTTCCTTTTCCTACGGTGCTACCTTTGACACGTGACTCTCAATTCTTTTTTATGGTCTGATTCTAGTCACTAACTTTCAGGGATCAGCTTTCTAATCCAGACAAAAGGAAGTGGGAAAGATAAATGAGTGGAGGGTTTGGGGTTGGGAGGAATTTTCCAGCTGATTCCACCTACCTTTAAAATGAGTTTTTGGAATCCCACCAAGCAACTTCAGCTGGTAGCTTCTTTTAGAACTGGGCGGCAACCCACTCCAGTATTCTTGCTTGGAGAATCCCATGGACAGAGGAGCCTGGCAGGCTATAGTCCATGGGGTCGCAAGAGTCAGACATGACTGAGTGGCTAAACCACCACCACCGCCTTGACTATACCAGCTGCAAAATCACAGGTAGGTTCATGTTTTGGCATTTTGCAACATTAAAATAAAGGAATACAAGGGAGACCTGGGCTGTGGGTGATTTTATATAGCTAATCATCACACCTGCCACAGTAAATTGATAATTTAGATACTTCAAAATTACAGAATTTTTAATTGCTTATTCCTTAAAAATTGGAATGAATTCTTTTATATTAGTTTAGCCAAGACTACTACAATTCAGACATTGAGTAAGAACATAAAATTAAATGAAAAGAAGAAAACAAAGACATTTCCTTGTATTTAGAGAGACCCTCTCATTTTCAAGGGAATTTGAAACAAACATTTAATATTTGTCAAATAAAATCACTGTAATATACTTTTTGAAAATTAAAAAAAAAGTTATTTTCTTGATTATTTCAGTAACTATAAGCTAAAGAAAGTTTTTAACTCTTGTCATTGAACATTAAAGAATTACCTTAATTCTTCATTGTAATTAAAACTATATACATTTAATAGTGTAGAAATATTAAATGATGATCCATTGCTTCCAATACTTTTCATAGCTGAAAAGTCCTACCTGTGGCGCTCTCCAATAACAAATAATTTCAAAATCCCTCTTTCAATCACTCAGAATAATTACTAAGGCTTTGAGTTCTCTCTCAGACACCCTGGGTCACAAATAGTAAACCCCCTGCTAGCATTTACTACTTTTGGCATTACATTCAAAGTCTATGAACTGAGGAAATAGGCATTATTTTATATTTTTTCTCATCTGCTCTTTGCATTACTAAATAAATTAAATATATTATGGGAAAAATGGTAGGGAAAAGTTAGTCAATATGTCTAATTGTTTAGCATTAAAAAAAACAATTTTGATAACCTCTATTAGATTCGATGAAACAAATAGTCTCTAAATAACCTGCTAGGCAGGTCAGGGGAGAGGTTTGTGCTGCTTCTGAGAGGGCGCAGGGAGCCGAGTGAGAACCGAATGAAAATAAAAGATTTTGAGAGGCACTGAATAACTGATAGCTTGAGATGAGCGCTGGGACCTCTCAGTTACAACTTAGGATTTGAAATACTTGGTGTGACTGGAACTCTAAGGAAAATTGGCTGAAGGGGTTTTACACATAATAGTTAAGTGAGAGGAAGAGAAAATCTACTAATGGCAGCAGAAGCCAAAAGTGCAGGTAAACTTCAGCTCATATTTATTAATAGGGCATATTTGAAGAAAATTGATTTTGCAATTTGAAGTTTTACTCTAGTGGTAAATTTCATCTTCTTTATTTGAAGATAATACAACTTTTAAGAGCAACAAAAATGGGTTCTGTTTGTTCAAAGAGTTTTTTTCACTAATTTAGATTAAATAGGATGATTTGTAGCACTTTGTCGACCCCAGACTTTCACAGGCTTCAGTATCAGATCTAAAATTTAGAATTATTATAGGAAATATACACTGGAAAGTAAAGAAAGTTCATTCTCTTAGTTAAATTAAAAACAGCGTGGCGCCTCTAAAATGTCCACATCGTAATTCTTGGAACCTGTGAATATGTTACTTTATAGGATTGTACAGATGTGGATAAATTAAGGATATTGTGATGACTTAATTTTGGGGGGCTCCAAAATCACTGCAGATGGTAAATGCAGCCATGAAATTAAAATACGCCTGCTCCTTGGAAGAAAAGCTATGACCAACCTAGACAGTATTAAAAAGCAGAGACATTACTTTGCCAGCAAAGATCCATGTAGTCAAAGCTATGGTTTTTCTAGTAGTTATGTATGGATATGAGAGTTGGACTATAAAGAAACCTCGGTGCTGAAGAATTGATGCTTTTGAATTGCAGTGTTGGAGAAGACTCTTGAGAGTCCCTTGGACTGCAAGGAAATCCAACCAGTCCATCCTAAAGGAGATCAGTTCTGAATTTTCATTGGAAGGACTGATGCTGAAGCTGAAACTCCAATACTCTGGCCACCTGATGCGAAAAACTGACTCATTGGAAAAGACCCTGATGCTGGGAAAGATTGAAGACAGGAGGAGAAGGGGATGACAGAGGATGAGATGGTTTGATGGCATCACCGACTCAATGGACATGAGTTTGAGCAAGCTCCGGGAGTTGGTGATGGACAGGGAAGCCTGGTGTGCTGCAGTCCATGGAGCCGCAAAGAGCTGGACACGACTGTGCGTCTGAACTGAACTGAAGCCACTAAGTTTGTGGCAATTTGTTACAGCAGTAGAATACCCATAATATTTTTTTTTTAATTTTTTTTTTATTATTATTATTATTTTTTTCCAGTGGGTTTTGTCATACATTGATATGAATCAGCCATGGATTTACATGTATTCCCAATCCCGATCCCCCCTCCCACCTCCCTCTCCACCCGATTCCTCTGGGTCTTCCCAGTGCACCAGGCCGGAGCACTTGTCTCATGCATCCCACCTGGGCTGGTGATCTGTTTCACCATAGATAGTATACATGCTGTTCTTTTGAAACATCCCACCCTCACCTTCTCCCACAGAGTTCAAAAGTCTGTTCTGTATTTCTGTGTCTCTTTTTCTGTTTTGCATATAGGGTTATCGTTACCATCTTTCTAAATTCCATATATATGTGTTAGTATGCTGTAATGTTCTTTATCTTTCTGGCTTACTTCACTCTGTATAAGGGGCTCCAGTTTCATCCATCTCATTAGGACTGGTTCAAATGAATTCTTTTTAATGGCTGAGTAATATTCCATGGTGTATATGTACCACAGCTTCCTTATCCATTCATCTGCTGATGGGCATCTAGGTTGCTTCCATGTCCTGGCTATTATAAACAGTGCTGCGATGAACATTGGGGTGCACGTGTCTCTTTCAGATCTGGTTTCCTCAGTGTGTATGCCCAGAAGTGGGATTGCTGGGTCATATGGCAGTTCTATTTCCAGTTTTTTAAGAAATCTCCACACTGTTTTCCATAGCGGCTGTACTAGTTTGCATTCCCACCAACAGTGTAAGAGGGTTCCCTTTTCTCCACACCCTCTCCAGCATTTATTGCTTGTAGACTTTTGGATAGCAGCCATCCTGACTGGCGTGTAATGGTACCTCATTGTGGTTTTGATTTGCATTTCTCTGATAATGAGTGATGTTGAGCATCTTTTCATGTGTTTGTTAGCCATCTGTATGTCTTCTTTGGAGAAATGTCTGTTTAGTTCTTTGGCCATTTTTTGATTGGGTCATTTATTTTTCTGGAATTGAGCTGCAGGAGTTGCTTGTATATTTTTGAGATTAATCCTTTGTCTGTTTCTTCATTTGCTATTATTTTCTCCCAATCTGAGGGCTGTCTTTTCACCTTACTTATAGTTTCCTTTGTAGTGCAAAAGCTTTTAAGTTTCATTAGGTCCCATTTGTTTAGTTTTGCTTTTATTTCCAATATTCTGGGAGGTGGGTCATAGAGGATCTGCTGTGATTTATGTCGGAGAGTGTTTTGCCTATGTTCTCCTCTAGGAGTTTTATAGTTTCTGGTCTTACATTTAGATCTTTAATCCATTTTGAGTTTATTTTTGTGTATGGTGTTAGAAAGTGTTCTAGTTTCGTTCTTTTACAAGTGGTTGACCAGTTTTCCCAGCACCACTTGTTAAAGAGGTTGTCTTTTTTCCATTGTATATCCTTGCCTCCTTTGTCAAAGATAAGGTGTCCATAGGTTCGTGGATTTATCTCTGGGCTTTATATCTTTATAAAACAGTAAGAATTCATTACTATGTGTGGTGCATCTTAAATTCCAAAGTTTATTTGCTTTCTTCCCAAGGCTGCTGCTGCTGTCAGTCCAGTCGTGTCCAACTCTGTGTGACCCCATAGACGGCAGCCCACCAGGCTAGATTTACCTAAATTGTGCAACATTTAAATAAAGGGTTTGCTTACTACTCTAACATATAGAGTAGAGTAGACCTTATTCTCAAGATGTGGCACGTTATTAGCATTTCCTTTCTGGAGAAATTGAATCTTTTCCTAATTTCTACTTTTTGTTTTCCTTAGAACTACCACATGTTCTTCATCATTACTGCTATTGGGCATGGGTCTGTAAGAAGGATTATTTCATATTTTTATGGACAAACTAAATACAGGTTTATTGTATTCCAAAGGTCAGTGCACAATTATCGGGGTCACTAATTGACTTTAATTTTTTATGGGACTTTCAGAAACTTTTAGTATATTTCAGTCTGCATGTGCTATAAAAATGATTTAACAATTGGCAGTTCAAATGTTTTAAAGAAAATGCTGCCTGGATAAAAAACACTGGTGAACTGTGAATGTCTCATCAAGCCTAGGCTTCACCTAGCCTGTGAGGAGGAGTTTCTAGCTTACGGAAAATCTCTGTGATAGAAATAAATATAAAGCAAAGGAACAGTATATGTGGCTGTAACTTTGAGGGGAAAAAAGGTGCTTCGGTCATTTTACTTCTGCCATTTGTCTGTCTTTAAATAAACTGAAAATGTAACAGAGGAACTATACCACTATAATTTAATGTACTATAAGGTATTGTTTATCAACAGAACATAGAAGTAACAAAATTATATTACTTCAAAATTTATTCTATAAAATTATTTCAATTTCTGCTAGCCTCTACCCATTTCATTTCTACCCAACAGTTTTTGTTTATTGTTTATAGACTTCAGTAGGAGTTCTATACATTATTTTTTTATTCAAGACAAGAGATATAAACATTGAGTGGCAATTCAGACAAGCCTGAAGACCCCTGGGACTACTCTGCTACTATTCTTAACATCTGTACGTCCCTGTGACAGTGACTATAAAGAACTGAGTTTATAAAAGGTCACATTTCCTCATCCAGAAAACATGTACAAATTTTTCAGGTGGCTAAGAAATGATTCATATTCCCTATATGTCTATTTTTCCCTTTGTGTTACATTTGATGTTTAATTCAACTTGCTATTTCCCTTTGAGGTGAAATTTGATTTCTTTTGGCAACATTTCAAAATCATGGCTTGGTATTTGATCAATAAATCGGGTGTTTATTTCACTATTATATATCAATTATACGTACATTTTGGGCTTCCCTGATGGCTCAGCTGGTAAATCATTTGCCTGCAATATGGGAGACCTGGGTAATTCCTCAGTTGGGAAGACCCCCTGGAGAAGGGAGAGACTACCCCCTCAGTATTTTGGCCTGGAGATTCCCATGGACTGTTCGACTCTTTGCGACCCCAAGGCCTATACAGTTCATGGAATTCTCCAGGCCAGAATACTGGAATGGGTAACCTTTCCCTTCTCCAAGGGATCTTCCCAACCCAGGGATCGAACCCAGGTCTCCCGCATTGCAGGCAGATTCTTTACCAGCTTAGCCATGAGGGAAGCCCTAGTGTACTGGAGTGGGTAGCCTATCCCTTCTCCAGGGGAATTTCCCAACCCAGGAATTGAACCGGGGTCTTCTGCATTGCAGGCAGGTTCTTTACCAGCTGAGCTACCAGGGAAGCCCATTTTATGTATATATATATAAATGTTTATGTGTGAATATGTGTATACATAGATACATTACATACATGCATGTGTTATTAACATAATGTGTTTCAAGATAACTAAGTCCAAAGGCCATATGTTCATATAAGCAAACTCATAAATTTACAAATATATTCATTTCATTAATGAACTACAAGTCTTTAAAACTATATATGGCAATAATTTCTAAATGATATTCCCTAATAATTTTCAATTATAGAAATTAAATTATGAAGTACTAACAGTATTTTCCTGCTACTCTCTCAATAATGTAGAGATTGTAAAAATCAAATATTCTAACTTTCTAGGGCCAGAATCATGTTAGCAATTCACTATAAGCCAGTAAACTCTGTAGCAAGAATAAACTCGACCTTTTCTGACTGAAAGCAATCACAGTGTTTGCATTTTCTCTTTTTTGGAGAGGTAAACTGAATTGTTGTTGTTCAGTCACTGTCATGTTCAACTTTTTTATGAACCTATGGATTGTAGTCCACCAGGCTCCTCTGTCCATGTGACTTCCCAGGCAAGAATACTGGAGTGGGTTGCCATTTCCTTCTCCAGGGGATCTTCCCAGCCCAGGGATCGAATCTGCATCTCCTGCGTTGACAGGCAGATTCTTTACCACTGAACCACTCAGGAAGCCCTTTTAGGTACACGTGTTATTATTACTCAGTATTATGACATAAACCAAGGTAGAGGGCTGATGGAGTTTATATGAGCATTTATACAGATACAAGTATGGATGTCTGGTCATGAAAAAGAAATTGTTGATGAAAATGTTCATGAATGAAAGAAATGATACTTTTTAAATTTCATTTTTCTAAATTTCAAAATCATTTTATTTGCAACACTACATTCAACAGCCCTGTGAAGTAGATGTCATTATCTGACTTCATAGAGAGGTTAAATGCGTTTTCTCAATTCACTGGACCAGTAATTGGAGAAGTATAAACTTTAAAACTTTATTACACTGGTCCTAAGTACAGTTTCCTTTCTGGCCTTATGCTTTAATGGAAACTGGATTCCACCTTTACTTTGCTTTCCTCCATATTAGCCACAACCCCCCAGTCCCCACCCCCGCCCCACCAGGAATTGTCTCTTATCTTAGGACTAAAATTAATGAGAATGAGCTTACTGAAAAGTCAGGAGTCTAAATGTCTAGACACTATCCTTTCTCTTTTCAAAGTCTTTGTTGTCTCTTTCAAAGAATCTTTCCTAGTGAATTCACTCCGTCTGTGTGAGTGCCTAAAACAAAATCAAATGAAACTGACACAGCATTTCTTCTTAAATTGGTTTGCTGAGACACAACCTCAAGATCTCAACAGGTGTGCTTAGCCAAATTGTGCAGTAATTTAGATTATCATTAAAATGTCATCAGAAAATTTTCTATTCTATGCTGATTTGCTTACTTGAATCCATGAAGATAAAGGCCTGAAATGCACTTGATACATCAGTTCGGTTCAGTCACTCAGTTGTGTCCAACTCTTTGTGACCCCAGGGACTGCAGCACTCAAGGCTTCTCTATCCATCACCCACTCCAAGAGCATGCTCAAACTCATGTCTGTCGAACTGGTGATGCCACCCAGCCATCTCATCCTCCTGCCTTCAATCTTTCCCAGCATCAGAGTCTTTTCTAATAATTCAGTTCTTCACATTAGAAGGCCAAAGTATTGTAGCTTCAGCTTCAGCATCAGTCCTTCCAATGAACATTCAGGACTGATTTCCTCTAGGATTGACATTGTCTGGGGCCAGATAACAAGGTTCTGGTCATAGGTATGTAGATGGAAGTGATACACATCACTTTCAGGCTTGGCATGCAAGACTCCCCCATGTCTGATCCTCCCATATACCAGTTGGTTATTGATGGATAAGGTGATCTTGGAAGATAATAGTCTAGAAGACAGAACCCTTTTAACTTTGGGTCCTTAATGACAGAAGACCTTTCCCTTTCTATCAACCAATAATAGGATATATATGAACTAGAAATAAAATTTTACTATGTAAAACCACCCAGATTGGAAGGTGTTTCAATTATAATAGCTAGTAAACATTAATTGTTCATGTATCAAATTGGAATTGCTGGACTTTATTCTTATTTAAACAGCTTATCAATTGGGTTCTAAAACATCATGTCCTTATTTGTCCCCCGTATCTTCAGCCATTACGTCTTGGTTGTATTAAAAAGCCTACTATACTTTCTGAATTTCATCTACTGGAATGACACTGTATTCAATCCTTGAACAAAAATTCCCTAAGTGATCTCATCTAAGGCTTTAAATACCATCTGTATGATTTTGACTCCTGAATTTTTATCTCCAGTCTTAATCTTTCTGTTAAACTCCAGATTAATATACAAACTTTTATTAATCTTATCCACTGGTATGTTTGGCAGGCTTCTCAAAAGAGTATATTCCAAAAAATTTAAAGGAGAAAACATCTCTCTCCCTCCCTCATCACTTCTCATATACCCACACCTGATCTATTACTCTCTGCTTCAGGAAATAACATCACAATTCACCTACTGTTTCAGGGGAAAACCTCTGAAACTCTTCTTGATTAATGTCTTTCCCTCACATCATGTATCAACTCTTAGAAAGTTATGTTACCTCATTCTTTAAAATTCATCCTGCAAATGAAATGCACACACACACCATATGTATCAGATAAATATATGGGACAGTTTCAACACACTAGAAAGTGTCTTTGGGTTCTTTCCTAGTCAATATCCTCCTGAAAAAATTAGTATTGTTATTTTGACTTTTACTACCTTTTGCCTGTACTTGTTTTTTATGCATTTTAAACTTTACTGAGGTTTAAGTTAAATGCACTAAACTGAATATATTTATACAGTTTGATTAGATCTGACACATGAATACACTGTGAGGTCATCACCTTAACTAAGATAACAAATACTTAACAACCCAGTTTTGTCTGTTTGAACCATAAATGAAAATAGTCATGCAGTGTATATACTTTGGGGAATCATCGGGTTTCTTTCATTCATTGTTGTATCTGTTAGAATCACCCTCCCCTTGTTGTGTCTAAGTGTAGCTGATTTTTAATTAAAAAATTAAATTTCTGTATAGCATTCCACTGTGTGAATAGACAATTATGTATTTATACATTCTATTGTTGTGAAATATTTAGTTTTCTATCTATGGCTATTATGAGTAAAGTTGTTTTCTAGTTTCTTATACATGTCTTTTAGTGGGTGGACATATGAACTCAATTCTTCTGGGAATATAACTAAAAGTGAAATTACATCATGGGGAGCTATACATTCAGTTGTATTGAAACTGACACACAGTTTCCCAAAGTTATTTTAATGATTTACATGCTCACCAGTAACTTACAAGTTTTTCCACATCCTTGCCAGTATTTAATATCATAATTATCTTGATTTCTACCTGTTCTAAAGGTTGTATGGTATAAGATCATTTTTGTATGTTTGCTTTTTTATGATAGTTAATGATTTTAACATCTTTTCATATGCTTAATCGTGTCTTGAATATCCACTCTTAAGAAGTATCTGTTAATAGTCTTTGGATAGTTTTTACTTGGTGCTTTAGTTTATTTGGATAGATTTCTAGTATTTATTTATTTATATAAAATAAATATAGAGAAATAAAAAATAATAATTAGTTATAATAAGTGATATTATTCTGCTTTAATGATTTAGAAATATAGTGTTAAAGTACTCTAAGGAACATTTAAGATCTGATGGCAGACCCAAATGGTAGAAATGAGCTAGAGCAAGAGTATCAGTGAGCTAACATGAGAGGATTAGCAACTGGAATCCTTCCTGAGCATAAGTAGTTAAATAGTTAGTACGAATGTCATCAAAACAGCCTGACTGACTCTTGTCACTTAAGTTTATTTCTGAAAAGTTCTTGATCTTATTTTTATATTTTTGTTGTTGTCATTACCATCTTACTTAAAAAGTCTAAATTTGGACAAGTTTCCTAGTAAGACATTCATCACTGAGAAGAGTTCATTTTAGGATCCAAAAAATTGTCACCAATTATTTTGAACTTAAACTTGTGTTTCTTAAAAATGTTAAGCTATTGAGCTGAAAAAAAATAACTTCATAATTGTTCTCTTCTACTCATTTATCTTTACTATATAATTTTGTTGTTATTGTTCAGTTGCTCAGTTGTACCTGACTCTTTGTGACCCAATTAACTGCAGCATACCAGGGTTCCTTGTCCTTCACTATCTCCCAGAGTTTGCTAAAACTCATGTTCACTGAGTAAGTGATGTCATCCAATCATCTCACTATGTAATTATATGTTGTTAAATCATGGAAACTTATTTCCTTGATATAAATAAATATGTATCATTATTTATTCTCCACTTATTCAACATCCTAAATCTATGTCCAGACATTCCATATATTTATGTGAGAATTCATGTCCCTCTTAAAGCACAGAATAATTTGCAAAAGAGATTTTTTTCTACTGTAAGCATAAGCTTGCTTTATTGTAAATTATTTTACTCTAGGTAATGTTTTTTCCCGTGTCTGGAGGTTATGGTCTTACTTTTTAAAGATATTATATTATTAGATCATTAATATCACTTAACTGGTAAGGACAACAGAAATGTAATTACACCTGTCTATAGTGATACATTCTTTACTTTGGCACCATAAATATTACTAATCACTTAGTGATACTATAAGTACCACTAAAGACTCCCTTGATGCCTCATATCTTGCAATCATTTTTTTTCCATTCCCAAATACATGTTCTCTAATGATGATCTATATTCTTGGTAATCTCAACATCTGATGAGAACACCAAAAATCTCATCTCAGTGTTAGTCGTTCAGTCATGTCCTACCCTTTGCAATTCCATGGACCTATCCCATGGATAGGTTGCCAGGCTCCTCTGTCCAGGGAATTCTCCAGGGAAGAATACTGGAGTGAGTAGCCATTTCCTTTTCCAGGGGACCTTCCTGACCCTGGGATTGAACCTGGGTCTCCTGCATTGCAGAAAGATTCTTTATCATCTGAGTCACCATATAAAAATCTCATCAAGTTAATTCTATTAACCCAGCTTCTTTCACTGATGCAACTTCCAGCAAGGACTTACCACACATGATTATGTCTCAGAAGGGAGCATTACCCATGAGTTATTAAACAGGAACCCTGAAAACACTTAAGTGAGAAAACTCAATCATAGTAGTTTTTTTGACTATTTATTTCCCACACCCACTGAGCTTGTTTAGAATTACAGAATCTTCATTCTTCTTTCAGGTGAAGACGTAAAGGGACCATGCTTAACTGTTTGTATTGCTTTTCATTTTATACTCTTCCTACACCAGATGTCTACTGACAAGACGACCAGGAAAAACATGAATCCCAATCTGTTATTATGGGGACTATTTCCAGATAATGTCTCAGTAATTAATAACTAGTAGTCAACACTAATTGTGCATTAAAACCACATGAGGATCTTTTAAATTATATCAGATTTTTGCTGGAGCAAATTCTTGAATAATTAAGTTTTGTGGTGAAGGTTCTATTCAATATTGGTAATCATTGACGCTGCAGTCAAGGATGTGAACCATTGTAAAACAGGTAAATTCTGTTAGAATTAAGGGTCTCTCTTCAATCAAAAGTAAGTATATCCTACTTTTTATTTCTGTTTTCTTCCTCTCCACTCAATAAGCAAGCTTCTAGAATCATTCATGTTCTCTCACACTCTGTTCTTCACAATGTTTGACCTGTTCCTTTGTCCTGAGTTACTGTTGTCCCCTTTACCCAGAATTATCCTGCTGTTAACTCTGGAATTCCTAGTTAGTGAGCAGTTAACTACCCTCCACCACTAACTCTTGAATATACCTTGTTTTAAGTGAAGTGTGTACTTTAAATGAAGTGTGGCCACTCATGTGGACACCACTTGGTCCACTGCCACACTTAATTTGCTGTGAAGTGAGTTTCTTGATCACTTCAGTTTGTGGATTATCTTGATGGTGGATGAAACTTTCTGCAGGTCCATGGTTAGTAGTTTTGACAGAAGTACTTCATGTAGGAATGGCAAATCTGTGCACAGAGTTAAGTGTGTATTTCAGTAAGAACAAAGCATTGCACCATCCTGATGAAGGTGATACCAATGCAGTTAATCAACCACTAGGTAACTGGTTGATCACCCCAGGGACTGTGCCATATTTGGAACTCACTGTTAGTCTCTGCTGCTGGTAAATTGGTCGGTTAGTAGTGACTGCTGCCAGGGTGGCCTTGGTGAGTGAAACTCCATGTCACTGAGCCCATGCATTGCCTCTATATCTGTTACCATGTTCGGAAGCCCACTGGACAATAACAGGAATGACTGGGGAAAGAGGCTGGAAAGTGATAAGAAGGAGCTACTCCAAACATATTGGTATTATAGAGCTGTCCGATTATTTGTACTCATTCAAAAATTGGGGAGCCTAATCAAATGGGTAAAGAGCCTAAAGATGTGGAATAGGATGTTAACTTTCTCTTCCCTTATTACTTTTATGGGAGGTGTGTGAATTCATTCGTTCTTTGAGTATTGGCAGCTGACAGAGGCCTGTGTTCTCTTGACTCAGTGAGGTGAAGAATGGCTAACAAAGTGGAAATGGCTGGAAGAAGAGAGGTGGGTAAGCTCCTATTTGAATGAGAAACCAGAATATCTATACACTGATTTATACAGCTTTAAGGGAAATGATTTTTCTACTGTGTAAAAATGACCCCAGAGTTTCAGGATGGGGAACACATGTACACCCATGGCGGATTCAAGTCAATGTATGGCAAAACCAATACAATGTTGTAAAGTAAAATAAATAAATTAATTTAGAAAAAAAATAAATTGGACATTGTTCAAATAACAATATGCACTCTTTCACAATTATGAAAATGAAAGACAAACCACATACTGGGAGAAAATATTTGAAATGTTAAATTTGACAAAGAACTTACTTCTAGATTATTGAAAATCTTACAGCTCGACAGTAAGAAAACCAACAATCACATTTAAAAGTAGGCAAAATATTTAACAGATTGTTGACAAAGTATATATATTTGCCCAATATGCAGCCAATAAAATGTTTAACATCATTATACATCAGAGACATGAAAATTAAAAGCACAATGATACCATTACAAACCCATGAGAATGTAGGAAAGTGAAGAGTCTGACAGCACAAAGTGTTAAGGATTTGGAGCAAATGGAAATTTCATATCCTGTTGATAGCAATATAAATATGGTATAATAATTCTAGAATTTTATTTAGCAGCACCTTAAAATCTTAAACATATACCTAACTTATGGCCCAGCATTCAGTTAAGTATTTACCAAAGATAATAAAAATGTATGTTAATGCAAAGATGGGCAGATGAATAAACATAGGTGCTGTAATCACAATAACTCAAAGTTGGCAATAAATCAAATATCCAGTAATAGACAACTTGCAAGTTATTTTATCTCAATAAAATTGAGTTTAAAAATGTCCTAGAATATATTCTAGCTTGTTCTGAATTGAAGTGAAGTGAAAGTCAAGCTTAACCCATATCTCAGCAAAAGCGAGAGAAAAGTGCACATTGGTTTTTTTCCCCTCTGAGTTTCTTTTAAAATATTTTGTAATGACAAATGTACTTGCATAATAGTCTCCCTGCCTATATTCAGACCACATACATGCTAGAATAGGTAAAAACTTTTCTAAATATCAGTTGGGTTGATGTTTGCATAATTCAGAACATGGACTCAGTTTAATCATATCCCAACATATAACTATGCAAGAAGCTCTAAGAACTCAATTCATATGTGAGGTAATATCTATGCCCAAGCTACAAAGAGCTGAAATGACTGAAATGTCAATTTACCTATGTCTAATAACTTGTTTTTATGCACAGTGAGGTTCCTATTAAATCCTTTTTCTAAAAGAAGTTAGATTTTGGCACAACAATTTCCTGCTGCTTTTTCATATGGCTCACTTTCCTTCACCATTATAGTTGAAACTGCATCATTACTGTTGCAGAACATGAACTTATGATATGTGATGATGCTTTGAGGTAGAAGCACTGCAAATGAGAGCTGAAAGTCATAATACTTCCTTATCCTTGTCTTCTATTTGGGGACTGAATATATTCTTTCTATATTCCCCTCCATTTATATGTGGCTATAAAAGACCTCTGTGTTTCGGGCTTGGATATTTATTTATTTTTCTATTATAATTGGAAATACTATATTTTCATTTCTATTTCATTCCTAAGACTGCTCTCTGCTGTAAAAATTCAGGGTTAAATTTTAGGTTGTATACAGAATTTTTTCACAGACAATAGAATGAAATAATATCAGTATTTTACATGACAAATAGTTAGTGATTCCTTCATAGCTTTCTTGAGAGGAAGGTGAATTTCCATAAAGGGAGAAATACCAGAGAAACTTTCAATAAAGACCATATCAGAAAATAAAATTGATACCTATAATAAATCCCACCTTTAGTACTCCAGCACCAAACAATGTTTTGACCAAAGCTGGAAGGAATATTACCAGCATGCTCTAGTGTATAATAATTTTGGTTTTTTCCCTCTATATACAGCACTAAAATCCTACTAGTATTTGAAGTTGTACCTTATATATTTCCCATTGTAAAAGATAGTGTAGTATAAGATTTTTAAAAAGTTAAATAAGCAAGATTTTATGTTCTTTGCATTGACAAAACAAAAACATTACTAAAGATATTAGCTATTTGATAGGCATGAAAACAACTTTCATAACAGAATTGTTTTATTTTTTAAATTTCATGTGTCAAATTAGTAGAAGTACAACTTTCTTAATGGATAGCTTTTAGAACAGGTAACATATATTAAGTGCTTACCAGAGAAATATATTTTTAATTAGTAATTAATACTACTTGAAATTTGTATAATCTAATAAAGAACAAATCCATTTTTATAAACTGAAGGACTTGAATATCTGTGAAGGACATGTAGACCAGATTGTTATCAATTGTTATAATCTAAATTAATCCTGAATCAGATAATTTCACACTTCTATTATTAATATCATTTACAGATGTCAAAACTCAGGCTTAAAGAGAGTAATTAACTTGGACAGGATCACAGAGTTTGTAAGTGGCAGACTAGAACTGAAATATCGGTCTATCTGACTCCAGGACTTAGGACCTTTGGTGGCAAATTTTATATCCAAAGCTTAATTTGTCCCTAGAAATTACATCTATGCTCACAAAGGAATTAATTTTGTTCTTCAGTTTTACCATGTGTGCTTCATGTTCAGGTCATGGACTACCTTTTCTATTTAAACAACATAACAATTAACAATGAGAAGCTCACATCATTGCTTATTTGAATCTGTGTTAAACATTTCAAAGAAATTATTTTATTCAGTGCTAAAAGCTACCTTACTTTTTTTTTTTTTTTTTTTTTTTAAAGATAACCAAGATTTACAGAAGGGAATCTCCCAGAACAATGCTACACAAGATGACTTGCTAGAGCTGGGATGCGAATCGAATTCATGTTACGCAAAGTTCAAACAGACTTTGAACAACTAAGGCCTCATTGCCTCAGACAGTGACCACTAAAAAAGTTGTTCCCTTCTTAGTTGCTCAGATAAGACTCCCTTTTCTTATTTCTGCAACAACAGTATATCCAAACATGTCTGGAATTCTGTTAAGAAGAGACCGTATAACATAGGTGTAAAGAGTCCTGGGTGTTCATTGGAGGGACTGATGCTAAAGCTGAAACTCCAGTACTTTGGACACCTCATGCGAAGAGTTGACTCATTGGAAAAGACCCTGATGCTGGGAGGGATAGGGGGCAGGAGGAGAAGGGGACGACAGAGGATGAGAGGGCTGGATGGCATCACCGACTCGATGGGCATGGGTTTCGGTTGACTCCGGGAGTTTGTGATGGACAGGGAGGCCTGGCGTGCTGCGATTCATGGGGTTGCAAAGAGTTGGACACGACTGAGTAACTGAACTGAACTGAACTGAACTGAACTGAAAGAGTATGGGGCAGGTCAGGGCAGACAGACCTGGGATGAGTTCCACCTCCCACATCAGCAAAATAACTCACTAGAGAGAGTACAGTCGGCTTGTCTACATCCTACTTTCCATCATGATCCCTATTTCCTTTCATTCCACATTTACTTATACCCCATATGTATTTTTTACTTTCTTTCAAGGACAACAACTTCTAGACTTTTAGACCTTTGATCTTGGAGCTTATGAAATATTGGTTGACTATATTAACTCTAATTTGCCTATATTAATGGCTATCATTTACAGAGTACTTGAAATTTGCCAGGCTCTTTGGTGAGAGTATGTTCTTCACTATTTAATATTATCCTATCAAATACTCTAACGGGCAGGTACAATGACCATTCTCATTTTTTAGATGCGGAAACTCAGGCCTTCAATTCATTAGTTTTTTCAAGGTCTCACAGATTCCATGTGGTGGGGTCTATATTTAACCTGAGATCCTCTGAGTCTTCATTTTTAATGACTACAAACTACATATGCTCAATGTTCTCCTTTATATGTTATGTTCTACAAAACTCAGATTTATAGTCTGGGATAGTTCTATTTATTTTTTGATTCTATACTTAAAGTTTAGCATTTGATATTCTGGTAGTGTAGCTAGTGAGAGAACAGAGCTCTGCTTGAATGTTTGGGATGATACAGTGAAGGCTACTTTTCTTATGAGAAGTGTTGGAAAGGTTCCAGATATTTATCACCTTTTCCTGACCTCTAGAAGAGGAGTGGCTAATTCAATTAACTATACTTTTTACCCTTGTCCAATTTGCTTGCTGTAATATAGGACTAGTCCATTTTGATAGTAAGGCAGGCCATAGCTAAATCGATTTTCAAACAGTGTTCTCTTATTTGGCTAGTTGTAACTATCTGATACAATGAAAAGATGAAGTTCATAATGTTTACTTCTTGGAGGTTGAAAATATAATTAATATAGATATGGCTAAAAGAAAATTACGAAGAATGCACTAATGTATTTTCCTCATCTGTCACTTGACATTTACAAGGGTCAGATGATGCACAGATGTTGCCATTTCCATGTTTTTCTCCAATATTACACATAGATTCCAGAACCTGAATTCATATTTATAAGATAGCACTTGCTGTTGTTCAGTCGCCAGGTCATATCCAACTCTGCAACCCCATGAACTGCAGCATCCCAGGCATTCCTGTCCTTCACTATCTCCCAGAGTTTACTCAAATTCATGTCCATTGAGTCAGTAATGCTAACAGAGATTAAAAAAGAAATCCTAAAGATCCCTTCTTGTTTAAAGGAGAGTTAGTAATGATTTTATCTTATTTAAATGAAAGTTACGTGCCTAAAGCACAACTAATATGAAGCAGATTTAACTCCACCGATATTACAGGCCACCTACAGACACTCAGTTGTGTGTGTGAAAGCTAAAGACAAGATAATTCATTCAAAGGTATATATTTGGAAAAGGGCCCAAGTGAGATGCCTACAAATTAAACATTTGGCAAAATTCCTTAGATAAATGGAAAAGGTCATTTTGAAAATTTGGTTTGGTGTATTTTAACAGCTACACTATAAACTGTAATTGCAATTTAAACAACCTCTCATGCCATTCTAGAAAGATCTTAACCTACTTAACCTGCCACCCCTCTGTGCTTGCCAGTAAGACACAGATATGATTTTATAAGCTGCTGGAGATTTCCCAATTATTACTTGATTCCACTCTCTCTGCTACATGTAACTGACTTGAAAGTTAAATATGATCCATGGGTCTGTGAAAAACAAACAAACAAAACTTAACACTTAAATGATGGGTCTTAATTCCAAGTGTACTTGTGAAAGAAAAAGCAAATAGATATATGATCACTAAATAGTTAATTTTTTCATACTAATATTCTATGTTTGTTTTTTAGGAAATATGAAGGCAACATGTATTTTCAGGATAAATTTTATCTACGTGAAAATAGGCACTTCAATAGTTTTACATGAGTTACAACTTTTGGAAAAATAAAGGTTATATTTCTTTTCCCTTAGGAAATTCAAAAGCATTCTTTTGGGAAAAATACAGTAAATTTCATTCAAAAATGTGAAGCCAAAATAAACATAAACAATGCATGCCAATTCTTAGTCTATACCATAAATAACACTTCAAATGTGTCAAAAAATCATAAACTTACAGACACTTTAAGACAGATATAGGATTACTCAATGGAATAGCAAAATATAAAAGTAGCCCTTCTGTCCTTATCTGAAAGTTTGGCTAATTTCAGATTTTTAAGTATCATAATAAATTATACTATTATGATCTCTTTTCTCCTTTTAATTTCATTTGAGAATGAAAAATCATTTTTTCGAAAGAAAAATACTGTGGCCATATTTCCCACATTGACTTTTACATTAATTTGAAGTATGCTCCAAATGTATTATAGCAGACAATTAGTATAGAATACTGAGCAAAACTTTTTGAAAAAATATAAATACAATGAATAAAAAAGAAATACTGATTTTTTTCAGTCATAAAGAAATAAATCATAACAAATCAACTCAATATGTAATAGATGTTTTTTGAGCCAGGAATTAACATCCAATTTAAAATTGTGTTATTCAATAATGAATTTACATTTCTAAGCGGATGTTACATATAGTACATCTAATGTTCAAGAAAATAGCTTTTGCTTATGATTTAACACTTGTAATATTTAAAATTAAACAGTATAATATATATTTTCTCAGATCTTTATTTGCCCTTGGAATTTTTTTTTTAATTATAAACTAATAAGGGAAATTTTAGAAAAAACACTGAAAATCTCTACTGTATTTTTACATACCTTCAATAGTTATTTAGTTAGAGCATTTAAAACCATTAACATGCTATGCTACAAAAAATGTCAAAATAGGACATGTTTCATAATAATAATGACTTTCATTTACCAAGATTGTCTGCATTATAGTTTTCATTATTTATTTAAATAATAAAATTAAAAACACTAGCATTTGTGTTAAATTTTAAGGCTTTCAGAAAAATTATTTATATTATTCTAATACTTTCCCTAGTGATTTTTTTCACTAGTAATTCTTATTGGTTTAACATATGGGAAAATTGAGGCTCAAAAAATTTCACTCAAATATTAGTGAAAATGAACTGGAACTCAAACCCTGTCTCCTCAGAAACCTGTATGCAGGTCAAGCAACAGTTAGAACCAGACATGGAACAATGGACTGGTTCTAGAATGGGAAAGGAGTACATCAAGGCTGTATATTGTCACTCTGCTTATTTAACTTCTATGCTGAGTACATCATGCAAAATTTTGGGCTGGATAAATCACAAGCTGGAATCAAGACTGCTGAGAGAATTATCAACAACCTCAGATATGAAGATGATACCACTCTAATGGTAGAAAGTGAAGAGGAACTAAAAAGCTGCTTGATGAAAGAGAAAGAAGAGCTGGCTTGAAATTCAACATTCAAAAACTAAGATCGTCGCATCTGGTCTCATCATTTCATGGCAAATAGAAAGGGAAAAAGTGGAAGCAGTGACAGGTTTTATTTTCTTGGGCTCCAACATCAATGTAGATGGTGACTGCGGCCATGAAATTAAAAGACAGATGCTCTTTGGAAGGAAATCTATGACAAACCAAGACAGAGTATTAAAAAGCAGAGATATCACTTTGCCAACAAAGGTCTGTGCAGTTAAAGCTATGTTTATACCAGTAGTCATGTAGGGATGTGAGGATTTGTCCATAAAGAAGGCTGAGCATCAAAGAATTCAAAGAATTGATGCTTTTGAACTGTGCTGCTGGAGAAGACTGTTGAGAACCCCTTGGACTGAAGATCAAACCAGTCAACCCTAAAGGAAATGAACCCTGAATACGCATTGGAAGGACTGATGCTGAAGCTGAAACTCCAGTGCTTTGGCCACCTGATGCAAAGAACTGACTTATGGGGGAAAAGAAAAAAAGAAAAAAAAAACCCAAAACCCCTGATGCTGGGAAAGATTGAAGGCAAATGGAGAAGGGGAAGGCAGAGGATGAGACTGTTACCATCACTGACTCAAAAGACTTGAATCTGAGCAAACTCGGAGAAATAGTGTAGGACAGAGGAGCCTGGCATGCTTCAATCAATGGGGTTATGACTTAGTGATTGAACAACAGCAGCAGCAACAAAGAGCCCAAGCTCAGACTTAAGATGGGTAGAGGACAGAGTTTTTTCCTCTGATATAGTATTCAAGATATCTTTTTAAAGGATGCTTACTCAATTGATTATTCTCCCCAATTAGATCTCTTTAGAAGACCAATAAAACCATAAACAGAGTTTAAATTGAATTAGTTCTGTATATGGAAGAGGGATTTGGATAATTAAAGTTAATAAATTATGACAGGCAAAAATAAACACAAGCACAGACAATTTAACTAATGCCACTAAGGACCATATTAACTATCTGACAAAAATCACATATGCATGTTACTTATGTAGATGGATAAAATAACATCACAACATATATGGATCATGCCACTTAAATCTTAAGTGCCATGAATGCAATTATTCCTTAAAGCAAGAATAATTTTAGTTCAAGAAAGCAGGAAAAAAAATGACTTACAGAAAGATAGATAAAGAAACCCAAATATTCTTCACAACTCAAAGATCTAAGCTTAGGTAGGAACTTGAGTTTAAGGCTGGTACTTACTCCCTGGTGCATTGTGAATGGATGAGCCAAACCCTTAGAGATGCTACATTTTTGACATTTCATTAACCACATATCTTTTCTTTCTTTTCAGGGGAGCCAAGTACAAGTTACATATTCCCATGACTCATTTCAAAGTAAGTCAGAGGTGACACAGGTGCCTTAATCAAATAATTCCCTTGTCAATAACATAAATTCTAATTAGATGTGGTCTAACAGTTTCTTATGGGATATAGAAAAGACTGAACCATGTATTTTCTCTCAGAATTAGACAAAAATAAAATGTTTTTGAAGTTTATTTCAGGACAAGTGATTAAATTTATTCAGCTCTTTTGTGTCATTTATCTTTGCCTACTGCAGCTTCATTGGAGGCTTACCTAGTAGTGCCATGGAATGTTCCTGACTTAAGGTTCTATGAACTTTTAGATATTCAGTGAGATCTTGTGTTGAATTCACTTAGGACTCCAGAAAATGTAAAACTAACTTTTTAAGATACTTATCAGTGAGTGTACCAAATATAACCCTTAGAGACTAAGAGCCTGCCTGGACCAATTCCAATTTTTAATGCTCCCTGGTAATTTGAAAGTAAATGAAGTGTGAAAATAAAGTTACAAAAATTTTTAATATTTTACATTTAATTAGTTAAATGTAAACAAACAATATACAATGACTTAAATGTAACCATATTACATTTGAGGTTCTTCTTGAATAAACCTTATGAGACTTGGGCCAAAAGGACTTTCTGGTCTCTCAATAAATTAGTCTTGATATGAATCTCCTAAAATACTCAAGGGTATTGAAAAAAGACAAAGTGTAGCTCCTACAAATGAGTATTTTTAAAAGAACACTCATTTAAATTCAGGTAGTACAGTGTGAACTAACAGTAGGAACTGCAGGGAGAGTGACTGGGGGTGATTATTGGTTCTACTACTTATAGCTGTGGGAATCTGTGTTCTCTTTCCTCTTTTGTATAATAGAAACAATAATATTACTTATTTCATGGGGCTAATGTAAGGATTAAATGACTTAATATATACAAAGTGCTTAGGAGAATTCCTTGGCATATATATTTTTGTTTCTAAATACATTAAAAAAATAGCATTGTTATGTTATCTTAGCTTCTATAATAAACTCCCAAAGTTTCAGTGGTTTGAGTTCATGTGATTGTGTTTATCACAAACCCATGTGAGTTTGGAGCTTTATTAAAAAATCCTGCTCAATGTAGTTAAACAGGGATCCAGGCCACTTTAATTTTGTGGGTCTCTCATCCTGATGTAGCTCCCAGGCATTTAACTGGCCAGCAGATAAATTAAGAAAGTGTGTAGAGAGTCACTTAGGATATTCTATGAGAGTGCACAATTCTACTCATATTCCACTAGCCAGTCCTCAGTGACATGGCCCTGATCAAGCAGAACAAAGGCTGCAAACTGTATTCTTTCTGTATACCTGGGGCAAGGAAACAGGGTTGATTTGCATCTGACTAACAAAGAACGTACACTGAAACTATCACATTAAGTTTTTATCTACCTCAAAAGAGTTTGAAAAAACAGCACAATGACACTTAACATTCATAAAGAATCTCAATTATTTATGACTTCCACATTCTTTTTTTTGCAATAAAGACATGGAAGTCAGTCATATAAAGATGGATAAGTATTATTGACAATTATTTACCTTTAAAATCCACTTGAAATTATTGTTAGGTTGACTACGCAAAATGAACTATCTTCAGTATATGTTTGAAGTATATTTTTCCTTTGGACAGACCGAGCTCCTTCCTTTCCTCCTTGTTTGTCTTATGACCCTAAAAACCAATTTTCTCTAAAGGTCATTTTACCTCTAAATATTTCTTAAATCCATACACTTCATTTCACTTATTTGGCATAATTTGAGATCAAATTATCATTTTTCTTGCCTGGATGATTCCACTGACTTCTGAACTGATCACCTTATATCTACCTTTGTCTGCTTCCAATTTATTTACTGCAGCCATTTGATTTTATCACCTAAATATTTTTACAATCCGTCCATTTCTTTGAGTCAGCTCCCCCAAACCCTAATTTAACTGACTCACACGTTTCCTTCGGTGACATTCTCTTTCCTGGTCTCCACCTCATAAATCACCCTTCATTTCTCGGACATGTAGGGATGCTTTCTGTCCTAGGGCTTTAGCAAAAGCTATTCCTTACATCCAAAGGTTCTTTCTTCCTACACTGGTTAGGTAATTCCTACTCTGCGTCAGATCTCAGAGATTGCTTCTTCAAAGACTCAGTGACCTCCTAGACTATATTATTTTGTTTACTTTCTCAGGGAACCTCTGACTCTTATTCATAGTACTTCTTTATAATAATGAATAACCCAGCAATCCCACTTCTGGGCATACACACCGAGGAAACCAGATCTGAAAGAGACGCACCCCAATGTTCATCGCAGCACTGTTTATAATAGCCAGGACATGGAAGCAACCTAGATGCCCATCAGCAGATGAATGGATAAGGAAGCTGTGGTACATATACACCATGGAATATTACTCAGCCGTTAAAAAGAATTCATTTGAATCAGTTCTAATGAGATGGATGAAACTGGAGCCCATTATACAGAGTGAAGTAAGCCAGAAAGATAAAGAACATTACAGCATACTAACACATATACATGTAATTTAGAAAGATGGTAATGATAACCCTATATGCAAAACAGAAAAAGAGACACAGAAATACAGAACAGACTTTTGAACTCTGTGGGAGAATGTGAGAGTGGGATATTTCAAAAGAACAGCATGTATACTATCTATGGTGAAACAGATCACCAGCCCAGGTTGGATGCATGAGACAAGTGCTCCGGCCTGGTGCACTAGGAAGACCCAGAGGGATCGGGTGGAGAGGGAGGTGGGAGGGGGGATCGGGATGGGGAATACGTGTAAATCTATGGCTGATTCATATCAATGTATGACAAAACCCACTGAAATGTTGTGAAGTAATTAGCCTCCAACTAATGAAAAAAAATATATATATATATAATAATGAATAAGTGGTGCAATTAGATATCTAATATCTGTCCTTTACATAAATGTTGTCTGTAAGACTGTATTGATCAGAACACTATCTCTAGCACTTGGCAATATGCATTACAAAGAGCAGACGCTTAATACTTACTGAACAAATGTGGCTCATTTTAATTGTGCATCACCAAATAATTTCATTCATTATAGGTTTATGTTTGATTTCTTACAATGCTAAGACCTGTGCTGCATGTCAGAGATTCAAATTTAACTGAACAGTCCTATGGTCTTTGAGTTGCTGATAATGCAGTGGAGGGGCCAAGAAAGTAAATGAAAGATAATAAAATGTAATAAATACTAGGGTGCAAATTTCATGAGGAAACAAAAGAACATATATAATTTTTCTTTTTCAATGAGGGAATTTTCAAAAAGAGATAATATTTTGGCATTCTGCCCTTTGTCACTTTGGATCTTGACATCTACCAAATTGGGGAGGTCAAGTACATGCAGAAAGCCCTATGAACTTAAATTCCAAAGACATAGCTGGTTAATGAAATGAATCTCTCTGAGAAAAAGAGAGTTCTGTATTGATGAAGACTTTATTGATTACAAGGAAGAGAAACACATGGAGTAAATGAGATATCCATTGTAGAAGTACAAAGAGGTACCATGGACAGAATAATTATTCAGGCATGTAATAAATAGAAGAAGTGAAGTTGCTCAGTCATGTCCGACTCTTTGCAATCCTATGAACTGTAGCCCACCAGGCTCCTCTGTCCATGGAATTCTCCAGGCAAGGATACTGGAGTGGGTTGCCATTTCCTTCTCCAGGGGATTTTCCGACCCAGGGATTGAACCCAGGCCTCCTGCATTGCACGCAGACGCTTTACTATTTGAGCTACCAGGGAAGCCCCATGTAATAAATATAACGGTAAAAACTTTTGACCCCATGCTTTATTTATACATTTAAGTAAATATCATGCAAATGTTAAATCAACTAGGTTTCCATAAAAGTGAAAACCAAAAACATCCTCAGTAAAGAGAATTCTGAACTATAATTTATCCTATTTGTCTTCATGAACTGATTTTATTGTTTTTATATCTAAATCTTTTAATTGGAAAAATCTCTCATCCAAAGATTTTCTTCATTATTTTGATGTTCCAAGTTTAACCACGGCTAATTCCTCGTTGTAATTCTATGTCTCAACAATCTTATACTCCCAGTTTTACATACTAAACAAGAAACAAAATTTTATTTATTGTACTTTGTTTCTGCATAAGGATGACTGACGATGATTTCAGAGTCTTGACTGATGATGATTTCAGAGTCTGCATTCATATTTTATTTATTCATTCTATTAATTTTATGTATTTATTCTACTTACTCTTTCATTTATTTATGCTTTACACAGTACCTCCTATCTACCAGACATGGATTTACTAGCAATAAGACAGAGAACAGTATTGTTTAATGTCTGTGACCCAGATAACTCTTCAGTTACCAGTGCTATTTAATCTATCCTTAATTGAAAATATGAAGAGAAAACTTAGAATTGCCAATGATATAAAGTGAAAAACAAACAAGGTGGCTCAGTGGTAAAGAATCTGCCTGCCAATGCAGGGGATGTGGGTTCGATCCCTGGGCTGGAAGATCACCTGGAGGAGGAAATGGGCAACTCACTCCAGTATCCTTGCCTGGAAAATTCCGTAGACAGAGGAATCTAGCAGACTAAAGTCCATGGGGTCACAAATAGTTGGACATGACTGAGCACAAACACATAGGAACCAAATATTTGAAACAGAAAAACTTATCAACAAATAACATACCCAATGAAGGAAAGAGAAAACCACTTGTTAATAAAATAAATATCTTTGAAGGGATAATACATCCATTAAAAGATATGACACTTTCCATTTTTGATTCTATAGGAAATCAGATAAGCTGCAAATACTCTAGTTATAACCCCATAATACATAATCCGTAAAATATTAAAAACATGCTGATATTGTATAACTTAGCTGTCAGGGCACTAAGGGAAGTTTATAGGTATAGATTTTTTCCAAAAGAAAGAAAACCAAAAAATCACAGTGATAGTGGTGGTAGTGGAAGTGAGAGTATGTGGGAAGGTTGGGGCAGATTGCTAATCTCTTTAAACAAAAGATTATTTATCTTTTATTTTATTTTGCTATAATTTTAGAATCACAGAAATTTTCCAAGAATGGTACATATAATTCCCCAAAACTCTTCTTTGAGATTCTCAAAGTGTTGAAATTTACTTACCCATAATTTCTCATTTTTCAACATTTGTCTTTTTCTTTGTCTGCACCCATTTTAGAGGCATGATTTGAGGCTCATTTACCAAAATTAGCTGAAAAAGTAATGAACAAATTGTTAAATTAACAAAAATCTCATAAAACACAACTAAGAAAAGATGAAGAAAGAATTAGGAAATACCCTAAATTCAAATAGGTATGTTATATAAAATCAATCCTTAATTAATTTATCTCAATCTTCCTCCTCATGAAAAGACATTTTTAAATGAAAAGACTGTCACTTTGGAAACAAGTAACCAAAGTTTTAAACACCTAGATATTAGATATCTTATAACACAGAGAATTACTCCATCTCAGAACTGTGGGAAAAAATTTCACGATAATTAGTTTTCCATATGTATGTGACTATTAAACAGAATTAATTGTTCTACATCCTCTGTATCTACAGAGTCATTTCTAATATCTTTGGGGTGCAATAAGAGTGAAACAGTCACCAATGAAATATTAAGAAAGAAATAATATCTCTATTTAATTATTAAGTTAGGAAAGATGAGTGCATGTACAAAGTAAGAAATCCTTGCTCAAATTTTACTTTTGATTTCATTATCATCAATGCCTTCATTAGTTTAAGGTCATTTATCAGCTTATAAGCGCTTCCCAGGTGGCTCAGTGGTAAGGAATCCACCTGCCAATGCAGAAGACACAGGAGATACAGGTTAGATCCCTGACCTGGAAAGATCCCCTGGAGCAGGAAATGGCAACCCACTCCAGTTTGTTTGCCTGGGAAACCCCATGGACAGAGGAGACTGGTGGGCTGCAGTCCATGGGGTCGCAAAGAGTTGGAGAGACAGCACACATACACACACATATACACACACATCAACTTACAGATATCTCTTGGGACCTACGCTTTGGAACAACATGTCTTCTGAAATTGTTCACTATGATTATTTGCTTCTTATACAGAATTCATGCTAACATAATTGCCTTAAAACTGTCTCTCTTAAAAGTACAGACTATCTTAGCAAGAATACCTATTTGCTTATCTCTGCACATCTGCCTATTAATCTATCTTCAGTTCTCCTCTATTGTTTACATATTCCTGAAAATGTATTAGGTTAGAGCCTTATTCATTCACTTGTCACCCACAAACTAAGTTATCTAACAGATTCTAGCCACCATTTTATGTTGTCTTATGTTCATGATTTATTTGTCTCCTTCTAGGTGATGATTCTAAAAATAATTGAAAATATGTTTCTACTATTGTTCTACTTATAAAAAAATCCAAAACTGTGAAGTAGAAGCTTAGAATTATAATTCTAAAAGCAATGCCTCTGTTTTTGGTGTGCTGGAGTTAGGCCTATGCTGGTAATGCTAACAGAGGAGAGCAGTTAATTATGCAAGTGGTTTCCAAAACCAAGTATAGCTTATATTATGCAAGTAAATTTCAATAAAACTTGCATTCAGTAGAAAAACATTAAAATATTCATTCAATTCATTTTACCTAGAAATACACTATATGAATTTCAACATCATGCTAATATTGCAGTTAGGCCTGTAAATTCTACAAATATATGTCCGCAATTTTCCGAGACTGAATTCTACCTGAAGAGCAGACACCATTTATTTATTTATTTATTTTTGGCTATATAGCACACAGAAACTGCAGATACCCTTTAGTGAAACAGAACATCCTAGCTTGAATAAAGAATTTTAAATGCTCTCAGAAGATATTTATATGAAAACTATATATTTTAAGTATAAAAGCAGTTTCCAGAAATCTCTTCTATCAGTTTCCTATGGCTGCTATAACAAATTCCCAGAAATGGCAGCTTAAAACAAGGGGAATTTGTTAAGTCACCATTCTGAAATCTAAAGTCAGTATCACTGGGCCAAATCAAGGTGTCAGTGTTGCAGTTCTGCAAGCTTCAGAGGAGATTCCCTCCCTTACCTCATTTAACTTCGAGTAGCTACCATATTCCTTGCCTTGTGGTCCCACTGCTCAAATTTCAGCCTCTGTTGTCACACTGCCTTCTCTTCCATCTGTCAAATCTTCCTCTGTCTCCCTCCTATAAAGAGACAAGTGACTGTATTTAAGGTCTAGTAGGCTAATGCAGGATAATCTTGCTATCTGAAGATACTTTTTTAAATCACATCTGCAAAATTTGTCAGAGTCACAGGACTCAGGCATCTAGAATATAGCTATATTTGGCGGGGGGCATTATTCAGCCTACCACATCCCTTTATATCAACCTTCAGATTTTTCAAAGTCCAAAGCCTCATACATATATGGTGACTAAAGTACTTATTTAACTCAAAGCTTCTTAGTGCATTTTGAGTCATAATGTAATTTCCCAGAATCTAGAGCTGTGCTAGGTAATATTCTTCTATGAGTTTTAAATAAAGTTTAAGTTAAAGAGTGTTCTGTGTCTGCGGATGGTTTCTTCTAGCATCTCTGAGAACAGTAACATCTTTTCTCCTAAACTAGATACCTAAGACATACCCTTTTCCTTCCCTGCCCTCCACTCTGCCCTTACCCCAAATCCCAGTCCATCACTTGTCCTTGATGACCTTGACTCTAAATATCTTTCAAATTTTCCCATTTTTTTCCTCTATTCTCCTCAACTTCACTCTCCATCCTGCAGTTAGAATTATCATTTCAAAGCGCACAGGTGATAATTACGTGACAAATGAATCCATTCTCTGATTTTGGGACAAAGGTCAAAATTCTTAACATAGTCAAAAAGACTACTCTTCAGATTTAGCTAGCACCACCCTCCCTGTAGTTTTCTGCAATTCAGTCCACAGCTGTGTGCTGGGGGGACTTCTGCTGAAGGCCAATGACCACATTACCAACCTAATGATATTATTAAGCTAGGGAAGGCAAAGCCCCAGGGTACCTGTGAGCTCAGCTAAAACTTTTATATTTGAATAGAATGAAGTTATCGCACTCTGATTTAAAAACACTCTGTTCTGAGTTAAAGGAACAGAGAGGACAAACCGTCACAGAAGGAAGTGAAGATGCTAGAAAAAGAGTAGTAATGATGGATTCCTGAATTAGAGAGGGGAGAAGATCACCTTGTGTACCTGACTTTGCTCTTCGAGAAGAGCAACTCTACTATTCTTTAGGGTCTTGGATTCTGTGAAATCTTGTTGAGCTTAAAATTAAATTTCTATTTTTATAGTCTTTTCCCATTTATTCTGCAATTTGAATGGGTGTTTGTTTATTAAAACCAAAACATCAGTGGGTTGGCCAAAAAATTAAAGTTTAAAAAGACAGGACAACTGTGGTAAAGTACATGGATTTAATGAGAACAAAATTTTCTAAGGTAAAAAGAGCTCAATTTCCCATTACACATGTCTAAGTAATGCTAAAATTAGAAATACTAAGATAAAGGACTTAGAGATCATCTTACAAAATAATTATACGAGTGATATGCAAATTCTTAAACAGATTTTTTTTTTTTTTTGTAAAAAGTGAAAGAAAGTGAAAGTCATTTGGTTGCATCCAACTCATTGTGACCCCATTCTCCAGGTCAGAATTCTGGACTGAGTAGCTGTTCCCTTCGCCAGAGGATCTTTCAGATGCAGGAATCTAAGCAGGGTCTCCTGCACTGCAGGCAGATTTTTCACCAACTGAGCTATCAGGAAAACTCCCCCCCCCCACCGCCTTTTTTTTTTTTGGTAGATATGTACTATATCTCATATACTGGAACATCGGAAACATCCAGTATATAATAATTGTTTTTGTTAATATGTTGATGATGCTGATAATCTTTCCTGATCTTAGTTAATTTAATTAATCAAGACAGGATGCTAATGAGGTTATAGCTATAGATCTTAGAGTTGGCTCTGTTCAGTTCAGTTCAGTTCAGTTCAGTTCAGTCACTCAGTCGTGTTCCATTTAAGTGAACACAGATTGACTTCTCACCTCAGTAAGTCGCCACTGCTGTGTATCATTAACTGAAATAGCAACTAAAATGTGATATTATTATACATCTGAAAAATGACTATCTCAGAAAAAAAATATTTCAAATCTTGTGTTTTACTTACTACAGGTCACTAATTTCATCTTTGTATATGAAAATTAGGATACTTTATATCTTTGATGATGAAGAACAGGCTTTTTTGGTTTCTGTACATAGTCATATAAAACATTTCTTTTTAATATTGTCCTGAAACATAAATTAATCCTTGTTTAAAATTATGAAGATTAATTTCTATTCTTCAAGAACTACATCAGCCATTTTAACTGTTTTGATTATGTGATAGAGTTTTTCCATATAATTTCACCAAGAAGAGATGCCAGCTAACAATTAAATTTGTTCATGCAATTATAATAATTATTTTAATGTTATAAACTTACAGCAGGTCCTATGGAAATTATTAGAGGCAGCAATCAAATATTATATAAGGAAAATCAGATTTGTACCTACACTGATTTGACTTGTGTTAATATTGTATATTAAAGTGAAGGAAATTAACAGAAAAAAACCAGAAATTATAATGAATTATTCAATCAAAATCTAGTAAACAAAGAGTTGCTGGTTACATGGAAGAAACTGGAAGTTTATATTCTTCAAAAAAAGAATCTTAATTAAAGGCTAATCTCGGGAGAATTTCTGAAATCCTCATAAGACAGCTGTAGTTGATTCATCAAGGCTTTGCCTAATGCTGGTCTCAGAGGTCTTCATCAAATTAGGTGTCAATTTGAATATACGGTACCCACGTGATATTTCACGTGTTCACCTGCAGTTACTTACATAAGTTAGTTCCTTTGCCTGTTCTTGGTTTTAGAAAGATGTCCCAATTACTATAATGGATAAGGTACTCTTACATATGTTACTTATTCATTTAATGATTATCTGAATAAAAGTAAGATGCAAATGAGATGATTAGCCTCAATTTACAGATTAGGAAAATGCTGCTACTGAGGTCAGCAACATGCCCAGTGATACAGCTAGTAAGCTATGTACCAGAATTAGGACTTAGACCCTAGGTTAATGATTCCAGAACCCATGTTGTAAACTCCTTGTTGGCTTTTAATATATACATTTATGTGCCTGTATTTTACAAATATTAAACATTGATATCATCTAGAAAATGCTGTGATGGAACACACTGTCATATCCAAAATGTTCAGATAATTCAAATTTTATAAACCAACTTTAGCATTATTATAAAAATGGTTATTTAAAACATAGTATATTAACATTATATTTCAAAGCTTTGTATAGTATAAATTATGACTTCATAAAACTATCTGGTTTGTCTAAACTTTATTTCCTTTAGATGATTTCCTCTCTTCCTTTTTCTCTTTTATGTACATATAAACAAGTATAGATAGTATATATTATATACATTATTTAATTTTATCAAAATATAGATGGAATTGTAGGCAGAATCTCTTAAGAAGTTTATCAAGCATGTATGCTTGCTCTAAGATTTTCTTTTAGCTTAGTATGCAATGGAAGTTTTCTAAAACAAAAATTGTTCACTCAGATGTCAAATCATTTCAAAACACATTTAACAGAGTCCCAACTGCTGCTACCCTCCAATACTGGTGAACCAGGCTTCAAAGCTGAGGACATCTTACAGATATCCTTGAAAATCATCAAAAATATTTTTCCCAAATAGTGGATAATAAATTTAGCAGCATTTAGACAGAAAAAAATTAAAACAAGAAAAAATTATTTAAACATCTTGTAAATCTTTCCTGAAAGACCCAAGGACCTAATTCTATCATTAAAAGGTCTATCTCTTTGAATGTCAATTTTTTTATCTCATTAAAAACAAATGTGTATGTATGCTCACACCTATAGGCACACATATATTTACACATACATAGGTATAACTTCCTATTGAATGGCATATATAGATAAAATTTTCTATCGGATGACTGTTAATCTCATCCTTTTTCATTTAAATTGGTATGACCTTTTAAAGCTTCATGGTGATTGTATAGTTTGCATATTATATCAACCCACTAGTTACCCAATTTACTAGAGTTCAGTGAAAGTAATGATAATTCACAATTCTACAATCACCCATCTACAGTCACTGTAAAAAATTAGTGAGCATTCTTAAACATACAATGTATATTTTCACATGCACTTAGACATGAAACACATATATAGGTACTCACAAAATAATTCATTGAACTTTGACAATTATACATTATTCTTTAATTTTGAAGAGTTTGCTCCTTTAAATATCTTATTATCTTAACGAATGGATTTTTTTAAACAAGCAGTTTTAAATTTAAAAAGAAAAGAATCTTTTCAAATAGAAGTTTGAGAGATTTATAAGTAACAATTTCAACAACTCCCTACCAAATTGTCTAGTTAAACATTTATTTATGAGGAAGATGTTCCTCAGAAGAATAAGGGGAAAGAAAAACTCAACTGATACAATCCATAAAACTCAGTGTGGAGTCTATTAGGGCTCAAAGACTTTTTACTAGTTTAGAAAATGAAGCAGATGTTTCAGAGAACAGGAGACGATAAAGAGAATACTAAAAATATGCAGCAGCACAGCTGCATCTGTGTCATTTTTCTGACCTGGAATTTTAGAGAAAATTAAGCCAATTTTGATTCTTCACTTGCTTTAATTAAGTCCTCTGTAGTTGTGACACTGAATTCAAATTTATAAATCATAAACATGGGACTTAGGTGCCGATCTGAAATAGAAGTGATAACTCAGATTTTATAAATTAATTGATTAACCAAACATACAAAATGGACAAAATGAGCATAAAGATGACAATTTTTTTTTTGCTAATGTGTAATCAATCAAACTACCTGATGCTGGAAAGCAGTAAAATAATTTTGTTCCTGAAAGAGGGTCTCTTGAATTTTTAAAATTATTTTCCAGGATGTAATGAATGACTTAAAAATTCATCTTGAAATGAGAGCATTCTTAGTTGTCATGAAAATGTTCCTTATTAACCATTCCTTTTAAAATTTCTCCTGAAAGATTACATTGAGTTCAAGACACAGAAGTGCTAGTTGGTTGCATTTATAGAAATTCATTACCATAATAAGTCACCATAATTTTATGCTTATAGACATCTAGGCTGTATATGAAGCACACACCTAAGCTATTCCATTAAGTATATGCAAATATAATATTTTCTCATATTAGTTCAAACAATTAGTAGAAAAGAGTTAAACATATGTCTTGTGATTAAAATTATTCAGCATTAGATAATTATTTCAGTGTAATTTTTTCATTTTAATGCATGCTTTTGTAGACAAAATATAAAATTATTAGAAACTAGTCTAAAGGAGTGTGTGATACAATTGATAGAAGGAAACCAAAGGATTTAATTTAAAAATTGCTATCTAAATAAATATTCATTTATAATTAATTTGATTCAATTACTTGACATCAAAATAAACATATGTTAAGTGATAAATTCTCTAATGTAAATCACATGACCTAGAAGAGCTAGACAGATAGAAATACATCACTTATAAAATATGATTAGATCTATAGTTCCTAATCCAAACTCTAGGGGCCAGATATATTCCAGAATTGGGATCGTGTTTGAATTTTTTAAAGGTAACGTTTTGCTTGTATCTTATATTATGCTAACACTCAGTGGGGCCTGGAACAGTTCCCCCATTCAGACATGTAAACAAAATACATTAACAATATATATGAGTCAAATAAGAAAAAAATCAATATATAATCATACATCAGTATAGATCTATTTGTCACTATATGAAAACCTTTTGGTTATCAGGGCTCTTTGGATGAGGGATTTTCAATATATATTACAAAACATACTAATTTCCCCATACATGGGTTTGCTTTACGTTGGTTCTCTGAACAATGTAAATGTACCTGGGCCCAGCCCTTTGACTCTATAACCATGAGCATTTAACAGTGTTTTATGATCAAGGTGGTATTTGTACTATTCCAACCTCGAAGACTCTTGAGAGTCCCTTGGACTGCAAGGAGATCCAACCAGTCCATCCTAAAGGAGATCAGTCCTGAATATTCATTGGAAGGACTGATGCTGAAGCTGAAACTCCAATACTTGGCCACCTGATGTGAAGAGCTTACTCATTGGAAAAGACCCTGATGCTGGGAAAGATTGAGGGCAGGAGGAGAAGGGGACGACAGAGGATGAGATGGTTGGATGGCATCAGCGACTCAATGGGCATGGGTTTGGGTGGACTCCAGGAGCTGGTGATGGACAGGGAGGCCTGGTGTGCTGCAGTTCATGGGGTCGCAAAGAGTCAAACACGGCTGAGCGACTGAACTGAACTGAACCTCTTTATCACTATTAAAATACTAGAAACTTCACTGAGCAGTTCTGAGAATATGAAGAATACAATAAGGTGAAGGAAAAGACTTCCTCTTTCAAGAGAGACAACCAAACTAAGGCAGAACTTGATCAGTCACATTTACATGTATTTATATTTCTATCATCTCAGAAATACTAAATTTCTTACCTGGAGTAGCTTTCCTATATTTTCAACTACTTTATTGAAGTTGTTGGTATTATATCTTTTTTTAATGATGACATGTTTCTGTGAACATATCTATACAGCCTACTCTCAAGTGTTTCTCAGTCTGTAGGTTGAATAAAATTCCTTCCATTTTCCTTCATTACATAGTCTTATTCCAGATATGAGCAGTCCTGGTAAGAAAATTACCTTTCTTTTTTTCCTGTCTGGCCTGTTCTCAGAGGAGTAGAACATCCAAAACACATTCATTAGGTGAGTAAAATACAAGCGAAAAAAAGCTGTTATTATAGGTTAATCTCAGTATTCTCAAATTTGGGTAGCAAAGAATAGACCAAAATACATGATAGTCACCGACACCAGTATGTGATATTGCCTGAAGCAATATATTCTTATTATGGGATTCAGGAGGGGTAGATGAATAAGAGGACTCTCAAACACAGGCTGCCTATGTCTAGTTAGCCTAAGAGATTGACCGCGATATTTCCAAGACGTGGTTATAGAACAGGAGACGATTAACAGTTTCTCTGAGCCAAACTCTTTGAAGAGATTATGAGTCTCAGAAATTACAGTCTTTTTTTTTTCTTGGCAGATTCACAGAGTTCTATGAACATTCAAGCCAAAAAATTACCCCTGTACTTGCTTTTGTGCCAGAGTATCCTCCAAGCACATATCACCAAATCCCAATTTTTCCAGTTCTCATTGGATCTGCATCTGTCTGGGTGATCATCTTTCAGATTCAAAGTAAATTAATCCTGCAGCGTATTACTTCTATATTTGGGATAGCTTTATGGAGCTATGTTAATAGTTGGCACTCCTTTTCTTCAAGCCTCACTGCAATCTCTGAGTATTCTAATTTTATAGATGAGAAAACAGAAGCTTAAAAAGCTAAGTAACATGACTTAGATCACGCAAACTTATAAATGGTGAAGTAGGCGCTTGAAGCCAGATTCTCTGATGCCAATCTCTTTCCATAATTCCATGGATAATTAAAATGGTACATTTGGGTAAGGAGAGTCTTTCATTTGTTTAAATTTGGCAAAAGTCTCAGATATGGTTTTGTTCCATCTCTGCTGAACAATCAATCAATCAATAATTACTGGCTTGACTATAATTAAGGACCTAAACCAAAAAGACTTATGAGGAATCTCTGTGCCCAGTTCCTGAAACTTGACTAGAATCTTCATTTCCTCAAACACACATGAATTCATGAACTATGTCTAAGCCTTGGCCTTAAAGAAATATCTTTCAACCTGATAAATTTTAGAATCCTGCTACTAACTGGTATAAAATGAATGTCAGTCTTGAGATCTCTTTTTCACTTGGAAAAGATGGTCTCACTCTGCATTGCAAAAAAGGGAGAGAGCAAATGAAGAGAGATAACTTAATTCTATCAATAAGGAGGAAGGTAGTTGTATGAATCTCAAAAGAAGAGATAAACATGTTTGAAAATTGCTTGAATCAGTTAAACATTTTATTGTTATCAACACTAAAGCATATCCTCCACTAGAAAAACAGTAGGTGTAACTGAATTGCTTTTAAATGACTTTCAATGATTCTTGAGATGAGGCATTAGAATAATTTTATTATAATTTCACAAAATTTTATTTTCATTTGTTTAGTCTTCCTGTCAATTAGAGGTAACTGATGAAAAAGACTGTGAAGCAGAGTAATTTTTGCTATTGAAATTGAGAGGTTCTCAGGAATTTTTATTTAAAGTTTTAAAATATTTCTTAAAATAAGAAGGCTTGAGATTCATAATACTTCTATTAAGCAGTAAGATGGTGAAATTATTAGAAGGTCAAAGATTTTAAATGGATAAAAATAAATATGTCAGGAAAACTTTATAAGAATAGATTTTCCAAATTATGTTAAATCTTAAAATAAGTGGAAAAAATTGAAATGAGGAAGATTTAAAAAGAATTATTGTTTTAAAATATAAAAATGTTTTTATAACATTAAGGAACATTATTAAATTATTGGGAATTTATCTGTATTTATTGTTTCATTTAAATTTAGACCTGTAGGCCAGTTGTCTTGGATTGTGTTCAGAGAATTTCCCAGAATCCCTTTTATTGAAAATGCAATTGCCCTAAAGGGAAAATAAAAGCCTAAATCATCTAGTATGTAGTTAATTTTTATACTTGATATAGGCAGTCTACTGGGTCATACAAGTCATATTGGTAAGATAACTACTATTTCAGGATAAGACAAATGTCAACTGAAGTACCCTTTTTCATATATTTTTGAGATCTGCACGATTCCTGTCATCTCCATGTTTTGAAGTCTACAGTAAGAAGTTGGCATCACTTCCTTATTGTCACCACTGGCTTTGGTTGCTTTATGAGCCATCTTACCATTCCCAACAGTTTGCTCCTCTTAGGGTCACACTGTCTAGATGTGAAACATGGCCCACTTTATTTAATGCATACACTATCATCAAAATAATAAGCAAGCAAACAGAAAATAACTAACAAATAATTGATTTCATTTTAGGTCTGGAAAAACCAAAATGGGTGTATTCACAAGAACATCAAAGCATAAATTTTAAACATTGAAAAGCATAGTTTTTTCAAATTTTATTGGCCACTATTAAAAGGTCTAGTCAAAGCTATGGTTTTTCCAGTAGTCATGTATGGATGTAAGAGTTGGACTATAAAGAAAGCTGAGTGCTGAAGAATTGATGCTTTTGAACTGTGGTGTTGGAGAAGACCCTTGAGAGTCCCTTGACTGCAAAGAGATCAAATCAGTTCATCCTAAAGGAGATCAGTCCTGAATATGACTGATGCTGCAGCTGAAACTCCAATCCTTCGGCCACCTGATATGAGGAACGGACTCATTGGAAAAGACTCTGATGCTTGGAAAGATTGAAGGCGGGAGGAGAAGGGGATGACAGAGGATGAGATGGTTGGATGGCATCACTGATTCAATGGACATGAGTTTGAGTAAACTCTGGAAGTTGGTGATGGACAGGGAGGTCTGGTGTGCTGCAGTCCATGGGGTCATAAAGAGTTGGACACAACTGAGCAACTTAACTGAACTGAACTGATTCAAAAGTTCTTGGATTCCACCACATTTATTGGATTTATCTATAGTACACTCATTCTGTTTATTCAACATATTCTTGAAAAAAACTTCTTTCCAAATGGAACTATAATTATTGTTGTTCACTTGCTAAGTCATGTCCGACTCTTTGCAATCCCATGTACTGCAGCAAGCCAGGCTCCTTTGTCCTCCACTATCTCCTGGAGTTTGCTCAATCTCAGGTCCATTAAGTCAGTGATGCAATCCAACTATCTCATCCTCTTTGCCCCCTTCTCCTCTTGCCCTCAGTCTTTCCCATCATCAGGGTCTTTATCAAAGAGTCAACCCTTTGCCTCAGGTGGCAAGATTTTTGGAGCTCAGCTTCAGTATCAGTCCTTTCAATGAATATTTAGGTTAATTTCCTCTAGGCAACTTCCCTGGTGGCTCAGATGGTAAAGTATCTGCCTACAATGCAGGAGACCTGGATTCGATCCATGGGTCAGGAAGATCCCCTGGAGAATGAAATGGTGACCCACTCCAGGATTCTTGCCTGGAAAATCCCATGGAAGGAGGATCCTGGTAGCCTCTAGTCCATGGGGTTGCAAAGAGCTGGACACGACTGAGTGACTGCACTTTCTTTCTTTGTTCCTTTAGGATTGACTGATTTGATTCCCTTGCAGTCCAAGAGACTCTCAAGAGTCCTTTCTAGCACCACAATTAGAAACCATAAATTCTTGGGTGCTCAGCCTCCTTTATGATCCATCTCTCACATCTACACATGACTACTGGAAAAAGCATAGTTTTGACTATACAGATCTTTGTTGGCAAAATGATGTCTCTGCTTTTTCAAATGCTGTCTAGGTTTGTCATATCTTTCAAGTAGCATCTTTTAATTTCAGGGCTGCAGTCACCATCCACAGTGACTTTGGAGCTCAAGAAAATAAAATTTATCATTGCTTTCACTTTTCCCCCTTCATGGATCATAGCCTTGTTGTGGTAAAGGGGTTTGCCTAACTCACTGTAGCTATGAGCCATGCCACACAGGCTACTAAGGTAGACGAGTCATAGTGAAGAGTTCTGACAAAATGTGGTCCACTGGAGGAGGAAATGGCAACCCACTCCGTATTCTCTCCATGAGAACTCCATGAACAGTATGAAATGGAACTATAGTGTTAGGTAATTAAATAATACTTTTTATAGCTATTATATTTCATAATAATTCTAAAATATAACTATATAATCATTATTACAATTAAGTTACATGTTTTTAAATAGCTTTTATTTTTCTCTAGTAACATTTTATGGATCCTGCAAAAGCTGTCTCTGCTCCCCAAATATGATGGGTTTTTTTGTGCTAGTGGCTCAGTCACATCTGACTTTTTGCGATCCCGTGGACTGTACCCGGCCAGGCTCCTCTTTCCGTGGAATTCTCCAGGCAAGAATACTGGAGTGGATTGCCATTCCATTCTCCATAAATACGATGTAGACATGACAAAATGCATTAATTTTTGTAGTTAAAACATCATGCAGATAAAATATATTCTCTTCAACCAGTTTTATGAGGATGGCCCAGGCTGTGTATCAAGTAACAGTGAACAATGAACATGGTATCTTTCCCGTGTGGTCCAGGAAGAACGTAAGTAAATAAAAAGTAAATGCTTTCTATCTTCCAGAGGGGATGCATGCAAGTTATGACATGGTATAGTGTGTTAGTTATGCTATGTTATGTTACACACTGAGCTATAATACACACGCTATGCTATGCTGTATGTTATGCTATGGTATTCTATGCATTACACTATGTTACACTATGATATCTCTTTTTCTTAGATGTTTGTTTTCCAATTCTACGAAGCCCTCTTTAGGTGCATTGCTTTGCTTAAGGTGTCATGAATTGGCATAAGTTCTGAGGTATAGAGAGGATGGAGAACTGGTTCACTCCAGGACACTTGTTTCTGCATCATTCCCCCGTGACTCAAAGTCCTATCATTCCCCTTTGGCTTCCAGTTGGTGATGAACTGTATTCAGGTGCATCGATAGGTGAATGTTACTTATCTTTTCTTATAGGATGTTAGCCCCTCAAGCTACATCTTAAGTCTAGCACAGTCTTCTTTAGAGCTGGGTTTACCATGCCAGACAAAATTTCTATGCATTAGACAGAGTCTCTGGTAGGCAAAAGGAAACTGAGAGACAAACAGGTGTTGTTTGTCTCCCACATTTTCAGTGTAAGGGATTCTGTGCATGCTCAGTTGCTCATTCATATCTGACTCTTTGTGACCCCATGGACTGTAGTCCACCAGGCTTCTCTGTCCATGGAATTTTTCAGGCAAGAATACTGGAGTGGGTTGCCATTTTCTACTCCAAAAAACTGCACCCCAAATATGAAGCAATTCCCTGCCCAGGGGTTGAAGCTGTGTATCTTGTAACTCCTGCATTGGCAGGTAGATTCTTTATCCCTGGGTCACCTGGGAAGCCCACAGGGGATTATGCCTGAAAGGAAATCAGGCTGGTTAGGCAGCATATAGTTCTACACACAAATACTAAGGAATTAGATTGTTACTCTGATTCCTTTAGGCCCTCAGTCAAAGATTCCTATTTCCTTTTGAGGTGGTTGTCATTACTCTTTCCTATCCTGTACTCAGAACCTCTAAATAAGATTTAACTTTTGCTTGACCGGGGACAAATTTTCAGAATAGTGAAAGCAAATAGATCTAAAATGCCATTCACAATAAATGCACCATTACTATATATACCATTAAATGAAAAGGAAATCTCTGCTAATTTAACACTGATACTATATTTTATATCACTTTTTATTATTTTATTCTATTAAACTACCTATTTGTATACATTACACTTGTGCAATCATAAGAAGAAAATTTAAGTGAAATAATTGATTAAATGACTCTAAAACTACAAATTCTTTCCATTCAGGGTCCAACTTTTTGATCTGGAAACACCAGTGCATTTTTTCCCATGTAAAATCATCCTTAGTGGCTACACAAACATTAATGATTCATTTTTTCTTGAAAAATGCTACAGTAGTTTCTGTATATTTATTGTCCAAGCAGCTAACAGTATTTATAATTTTTCATACAAAGGGGCAGGCAGTAACAACTTCCAAGACTACCTGTTTCAGAATGACAACAATTATGTCATCTAAATTTGGATATGTTAAAATTTGAAGGAAAAAAAGAATCCCTGAAATAATGCAACTACGTGTTAGCTGGAAATTTCAGATTCTCAACCACCATAGCTAAAGAGTAGGAATGTCCGCTTCTAAACATTCAGGATTCAGCTCCAAGAGCACTCCTGATCCAGTACCGTCACATTTATAGTAGTCAATGGAAAAATATTTCACATGTCAGTGAGTGGCATAGGTGGGTTTCCCTGGTGCTTCAGTGGTACAGAATATACCTGCAATGTAGGACCCAGGTTTAATCCCTGGGTTGGGAAGATCCTCTGGAGAAGGAAATGGCAACCCACTCCATTATTCTTGCCAGGAAAATCTCATGGACAGAGGAGCCTGGCAGGCTACAGTCCATGGCACCATAAAGGAGCTGGACAGAACTTAGCAACTAAAGAACTAAAGCACAGAGGTGTATTTTGTCTGGGAAATTTTGCTTCCTATATCCATAACAAGAAGATGAGCCTTTCTGATTCCTTTTGGTCCTGGGTTTTTCCCCAACAAGCACTTCTCACCCATGTCTGGGAACATTTCCAGTAAAAAATGTGGTGTAATTCATTGGGTGAAGGAGTATGTGTGACCACAGCCCGCTATAGGGCTAAGCATTCTTGGATACCCTCCTTGCTACATACACATAGCCACAATCATTTCACACTTCCATATTTCATGGAGAGGTTTATCAACAGATTATAGAAAGTTATTTTTTTGTTTGTGAATTACACTTGCCCACACTGGTAGCAAGCTAAGAGGTTAGTAACTAACCAAGTATCCTTTGACAAAGTATCCTAGAGAAGGGGGTCTGTTGCACATATTCAAAATAACTTCCCAAGTCTGAACACTAGAAGTTAAACATGGTCCCTTTTCCCCTGATTTCTTCAGAGAGCATTTGCATATGTTCATTCAGTTCAGGGGCTCAGTCATGTCCAACTCTTTGTGACCCCATGGACTGCAGCATGCCAGGCTTCCCTGTCTATCACCAACTCTCAGACCTTGCTCAAACTCATGTCCATCAAGTCAGCGATGCCAACCAGCCATCTCATCTTCTGTCATACCCATCTCCTCTTGCCTTCAATCTTTCCCAGCATCAGGGTCTTTTCCAATGAGTCCGTTCTTCCCATCAGGTGGCCAAAGTATTGGCCTTCAGCGTCAGTCCTTCCAATGAATATTCAGGACTGATTTCCTTTAGGATGGACTGGTTGAATCTCCTTGCAGTCCAAGGGACTCTCAAGAGTCTTCACCAACACCACAGTTAAAAAGCATCAATTCTTCAGCGCTCAGCTTTCTTTATGGTCCAACTCTCACATCCATACATGACTACTGGAAAAACCATAGCTTTGACTAGACAGACTTTTGTTGGCAGAATAATGTCTCTGCTTTTCAGTATGCTGTCTAGGTTGATCATAGCTTTTCTTCCAAGGAGCAAGCATCTTTTAATTTCATGGCTGCAGTCACCATCTGCAGTGATTTTGGAGCCCCAAAAAACAAAGTCTCTCACTGTTTCCATTGTTTCCCCATCTACGTGCCATGAAGTGATGGAACTGGATGCCATGATCTTAGTTTTCTGAATGTTGAGTTTTAAGACAACTTTTTCACTCTCCTCTTTCACTTTCATCAAAGGCTCTTTAGTTCTTCACTTTCTGCCAAAGGGTCGTGTCATCTGTGTATCTAAGGTTACTGATATTTCTCCTGGCAATCTTGATTCCAACTTGTGCTTCATCCAGCCCGGCATTTCACATGATGTACTCTGCATATAAGTTAAATTAAGTTAAATAAGCAGCGTGGCAATATACATCCTTGACATACTCCTTTCCTGATTTGGAACCAGTCTGTTATTCCATGTCCAGTTCTAACTGTTGCTTCTTGACCTGCATACAGGTTTCTCAGGAGGCAGGTAAGATGGTCTGGTATTACCAACTCTTGAAGCATTTTCCACAGTTTGTGGTGATCCACACAGTCAAAGGCTTTGCCATAGTCAATAAAGTAGAAGTAGATATTTTTCTGAAACTCTCTTGCTATTTCGATGATCCAACAGATGTTGGCAATTTGATCTCTGGCTCCTCTGCCTTTTCTAAATCCAGTTTGAACATCTGGAAGTTCATGGTTCACGTACTTTTGAAGCCTGCATTGGAGAATTTTGAGCATTACTTTTCTAGCGTATGAGATGAGTGCAATTGTGTGGTAGTTTGAACATTGTTGGGCATTGCCTTTATTTGCGATTGGAATGAAAACTGACCTTTTGCATATGTGCAGTCAAATTATTGAAGATTTGAGAAGGATGAAGGAAAATGTCAAAATTTAACAACTTAATTTGAATATTTTTCATTTATCACTGATCCTGAGCATTTCCCAGGAGTCAGGCTCTAAGCTGCTTCACCCTGCTTGACTCACTCTGTGCTCCATGAACTATTTTCTTCTTCCTCTTCTGCTCTCTTTTACACTTAATTTTTATTTCTTGCCCAGAGAAGTTTCATGATCTTATCTGCTTCCTCGACTCATAATTTCAGTCTTCAAAAGGCTTTAAGGAGGTAGAAAATATTCAAATAGAAATCAAGGCCATGCATAATTTTCAAAGACTTCATGCAAGGGTTAGGGCTGACTTGATTAGAAATTTTAAGGACAGACAAAAATCTAGAGTTAGTAGGAAATGTGATGCAGGAAGTCAGAAGAGGAACAGAAGCGTGGGGGAGAGCTCTGCCTCATTCACTTCAGGAAACTAGTTAGCTTTAGCCAGTCCAGCTTTCGCCTTATGCC
Organism: Cervus canadensis; assembly: GCF_019320065.1. Taxonomy (NCBI): domain Eukaryota; kingdom Metazoa; phylum Chordata; class Mammalia; order Artiodactyla; family Cervidae; genus Cervus; species Cervus canadensis. The sequence goes on along the minus strand of NC_057389.1, from coordinate 25,298,515 downwards.
CTCCCTCCACTCACACATTCTCGCTTCTGTCATCACTCCTTCATGGTAAAGCAGATAGAACCCAACATCAACTTATCAGTCAGGCTGCATCAGGAAACATCTTTTTAGCTCTGATTTCCTAAGCTCCACTTCCAGAGGTGTGTCTTAATAGCTGTTAGAGTTGATGCTGTGGATAGATAATAATTTTATTTAAGTTTTTATGTCTGACTTAGTGATCATCTGGACTAGTAAATTAAATACTACACTTAAAATGGTTTCATTTAATTACATGATCTAACATCTAAAACACATTCTGAAGAAGAAAACATATTTTCCAGGAAGGAATAAGTAATGAAAGTTTAAAATTTGAAAAGAAGGGCCAAAGGGAGGCGCCATGATGAGGGCATTTGGAGATATCCAATTTACCATACAGGGAAAGGATACCTACAGCATAAGGGAAAGTAAAATTTAGAATGTAGAAGTCCTTACAAAAGAAAGGGACTAGGAAAGTAGCAAATAAAATTTATCATATTTACTGTTTGGTTTAGGTTCTTCCTGGAAAATACAAATATTTGTATACGCTGGAATATCGTTTCATTGCCACTGTTTAAAATGCTAGAGGTGAGGGGAGTGAACCAAGGGGATGGGGGACCTAAGCAAGAGGGAGAGTTGCTTAGAACTTGTCTGTTGCTTGTGCTGTGTGATGCCCACAAATCTGAAGAAAATGAAGCATTTTCTCTGATTAACCATGTATATTTCTGAAAAGATTGGCAGTTCTCCTTAGTTCTTGGTTCAGGTTCCTTGTAGTTTAGGGGAATTACATCCTTGTAAGTTTTGACCTCAGGTTCTCTCTTTAAGAAATGTTTTTGTTTCCTTGATATCCAATACTGTTTTTCATATACTCGTGTATAACAACTACATTTTGCATGTGTGAATGACTGAATAAATGATTGGATGTAAAGTAAGCTCGTTCTGAGGAAGAAAAGAAGGAAGAAAGAGTTTTTCTCTCCCATTAAGTTCTCTAGTGTACTTTGAATGGTCAAGACCAGATTTCTTATGTCATGTCTTGATGTACTCTTTGAATCATAAATTAAATAAAATACCTAATTTTTTCCCATAAGTCTTTTTCAAATATCAGGATTTTTTTCCATTTTATGGAACATTAATAACAATAGTAGTATTAGTTACAGCTAATAATTGTACATTACTGTAATTCAATTATTTGCAAGAGACAAAAACTCATCTCTTACTTTAGCCATGCCACCTGCAGAGAAAATTTCTTTGTGATAGAATGCTTGTAGAAGGTTCCATTCTCTCTTCCATATATCTCCTAGAGGAACTGAGGCCAGCCTTTGTGAAATAATATTCCTGCAGTGTACTGACCATTTTCAAGAAATTTAAAACAGAAACTTTCTCCATAATGGAACTTCCCAACTGAGTTCTCCTTCTGCTTAACCAACAGTTTGGCTACATCCTCTACTGAGAACTCAGTCATATTTCTAGAAACTGCCTTGTTTTCAGGAAACACCTTGCTTGTTATTATACATTTGACTCCATTCATTTTAGCCATGATAAATCATTTACTCTTTGGGTAGGCCCAGTAATAACATCAGGGATCATTGCTGGGAAATCTAGAATATAAAATAATCTAGCTACCTGGTAAGAAGGACTTTAGGGTATGTATATGAATGTGAATGTTAAATAACTCTTACAAATTCCAGTCTTTTGAATAGTATGTATTATATTCACAGATAAAAGAAGACAATGACAGAAGGCAGAAGCAAAATTTAATTCTATTCATAAATCAATATGCAAATCTAAAGCAAATTTTATTTCTTCCTTAAATTTGTTCTGCTTAATTTTGTGTTGTCTATATTTCTGATTCTACACCAAAAATAATTACATTGAGGTAGTAAAGTATTTTATTTGGAGTAATGGCCTCCTCAACTCCAAATCACTTATATGCACTAAAGAAGTAATTTTTCTCTTAAAGTAGACTTTAGGGGAGATAGTCCTGCTAACTACATATCCCAAACAATTTATGATATATAGGTTAATGCCATTATGACTGATCAACGACTTACTGTTTAAATGGCTAACCCATATGCCCTAACAGGTGATGTTTGTCAATCCAGTAATACTAAATCAAGCAAATTCCAACAACTCTGAGCAGCTTAGCTACCTTACTGTTGGAAGTCTAGTATTTAATATCACTCTTTCTTAACATTTCCAGTACAGAATACAGGTTCTTACACCTGTTTCTAAATAGGCCAGGTCATTCTGTGAGGGCATCAAGACTCAAGACCCTTTATACTTGTTATACAATGCCTATGTTTCTGTGATTATGCTATAATTTATCTTGCCTAGTAACTCTTCTGGAATATTTGGGGTTATTTTATATTGTGTTATAAATTGAGCCAAGTGGCCATTAGAACAAATACCAATCATCTAGAATGAAGAAATTTGCGAAGGTCACTTTACTAATTTGTCCTTTCTTACCTGCCAAGTGGCCTGATAGCACTCTTCATCCTTCCCAGGCCTCCACTGAACCAAGTAGTCCTGCTTTGCCCATCACTTTCCTATTTTTTACCTTGCCATCTGTTCTGCTTTGACGTGACTGTTAATAATCTGTGTGACCTAAGTGATGACATCATCAATTTAGAGATTCTAGGGCATCTGCACTCTTTTGCTGCTACCTTTTGACATTCTTCATCAAGTTGACTGCTGATACAATGTTCATTTCTCCTCTGAATTCAAGACACATATGATACATTGTCTCTTATATATTTCTACTTGGACATTTAAGAGATATTTTAGAGATTATTTTAGAATCTTGATTTCCTCCCCGCCCAACAATCTTCTCCCAGAATATTTACTAAAGCAGTGAATGGTAACTATATCCTTCCCATCACCTAGGTCACAAACTGTGAAGTCATCACTGTCTCTCTCTCACATAATTCACATCCAACTGATCAACATACATTGGTATATCAATTCTCTGAAAATTATACAAGATATGTCCATTTCTCACTTTTCCATAGCTGCTACCTTCATCCTAGCCACCAACACTCTTCATTTAGATTATTATAATATGTGCCTAGTTGATGACCCTATCTCAACACACCACTCAGGGTGATTCTGTAAAATTGTTAAAGAAGATAATTTTATGACTCTTCTCAAAAACCATCACTATATACCTCACGTCAAGAGCAGTAAAAGGTCACAGAGTCCAGCTTTTATGTGCTAACTGCTGGGGCCCAGGTGTGCCTTCACCGTTCCCTCACCTAATTCTTCTGTCGTTTTCAAGTCCCAGTGCACCAATTTCATACTTTTATCTTCCTCACTCTTTAACTCTCTCTTTCTTTTGCAGTTCAGCATGCAGTAAAAAGACACCTCTGCAGACGGTTTCCTGCCCAGGTGCCAACATTTCCCTATGTGGCCATCCGTGGGGATCAGGAACCTGGAGCTCCCAGGGTGCAGTGCCCCCTATCTCGCCGTCTGCCACATTCAAGCAAGGGGCTCCCAGGTGACACTAGGGTTTTGAGTATAGCCAGTCTGGAATCCCACCAGGAATTGCTTGAAAAAGCTGTGGCAGCCCTGGAGGGGTCTCAGTAGCCTCTGTGACCACTGACAATTTGTTAAAAAGCAGGGGGCCAAATTGTTTGTAAAGATGATGTGTATGGAGATACAAACAAGGAACTTCAATCAGGTGACAACTGAATTTGGATTAAAGATAACTTTGTTGATTGTTCTAAAACCAAACTGTTAGAGGCAGCTATTATGCCAGAAACCAAGCTTGTTTAGATTGAAACCCCCATACATCCTGGCCTGAAGATGACTGACAATGAAACCTGTGCACATACTGTCCTTAAACCTGGAAACATTATTTTGGTCGTGGATAACACATTTATGTCAACATATTTCCAGTGGCCTTTAGCACTGAGAGCTGGTATTTATATGTATTCAGCAACAAAAGACATGAATCACCAGATGCTACAATGGGCTTAGTGTCACTTAATCCTCTGTTTCTTACAAAATTCTCTTGGAGCAGTTCCATCTCCTGTTGACTGTTACCTCCACAATAAAGGCCTGAAGACTCTATGAGTCCATATGGAGAAGTATTTTGAAAATGGAATGGTAGTTGCTCAATTTCTGGAGTCAGATCCTTGGGTAGAAAAGGTTGTTTATCCTGGGCTGCCCTCTCATCCTCAGCATGAGTTGGCAAAGCATTGGTTCACAGGTCACCCAGAGGGGATCACGTTTTATATCAAGGGTTCCTTCAACATACTGAGACTTTCCTCACGAACCTAAAGTTATTTATTCTGTCTGAGAGCTCAGGGGGAATATGAAAGTCTGCTGAGCTTTCAGCATTCATGACCCATGCATCAGTGCCTAAGAGTGAAGTCTTGGAATAAGTGACACATTGATTCTACTCTCTGTAGACTTAGAGGATAAACAAGACCTACGAGACAATCTAGATCAAGTGTTGAAGGCAGCACACCCTCCAAATGCAAGTCACAACTAGCATTCCATAATTGCCATTAGAAGTTGCTTTCAGAGAAGATAAAATCTTCCACGTAATTGAATGGACCATTAATGAGTCTTTACAGAATTTTCAAGTGAAAAATTTAAGGCACCTCATTACCTTTCACAGCTGCAATCTTCCTGGGATCATCCCTCTTAAAATGTTTCCTCTTTCCCTTAATATAATTGACAGATTAATTCTGTTAAGATCATTTTGCTAATTCTGATATTCATTTGTTTCTGAAGGAGGTGAGGTTTGTGCTGCCATTGGGGATTGTGTTCCTTTTTTTTTTCCAATCTTAAGATCTATATTGATCATATTAACAATACAATGGTAATTCATTTTTTATGTTTTCTGAGGAATTTAAGTGATTATATGAATTTTCTTATATTGAGTGATTTTTTATATTGTTGAAAGTGGCTCTCAGAGCAATTGTTTACACTTAATTACCATAAGCCAAAATTAAATATCTAAAAAGTCTGTGAAATTCTACTGATTTAAGGTTGTACTTATTACTTTTTAAAATAAATCTAATTACTAACATACACATACACACAAAAACTAGTAAAAATCAATGTCCTAGTAGGGGCTTGGTTGATCTTGCTTGATTGAGCCCTTTTATTTCTTACCTCATTCCTACCACTCCCATACTCTCCTGAGTTGTTTCTTTATCAAATTTACTGTTGTGCTTTGCACATTCTAAGCAATGCACCACTTGGGGCCTTTACATTTACTTCTTAATCTAACTCAAATATTTTTCTCCATTACATTCAGGTATCTCCATTATATTCATTCACATCTGCATTTGTGAAAAGACGTTGATCAAGTAAGACAAGATAGTAGAGTAGGAAAAACCTGGGCTTGCCTTTTGTCAAGAGAAAACAAAAAAAGTACATATAGAGCATTTTCATCTCTAAGCATGACCTGAAAACTAATAGAAAAGATTTTCTGCAAGTGCAGGTAAAAAGAAAAAGCCACATTGAGATGGGGTAGGAGTATGGAGAAACAATCTGGAAGGGACCCACACCTCAAGCACTGTGTTCAACAAACAGGAGGAATTTTGCAACTTCAAAAGTCCTCCCTGAGGAGTGATGGGGCTCTGAGTTCCATCCTGAGGTCTTCAGCCATGCGAAACCTGCAGTGGGAAGAAGAGCCCCTGTAATGTTTAGATTTGGAAACCAGCAGGGCTTATATCTGGGAGAACTAGAGTCTGCTCTTTAAAAGCACATACAAAGTCTCAAACAGTCTAAATCCTGGAGCAGAGGTAGCATTTTTCAAAAGTACATGGGTCATAAGTGAAGGAGATTGACTGACTAATTTTAGGGCTACTAAAAAGGAAGGGATCTATTGAAACATTCTCTGGTTACAAATGAACTAGCAGGTGATGTTTTTGTTTTATTTATTTTTTGGTTAGGGGGGCATTCTCTTCCTAGCTGACTTGATGCTTCAGTTCAGTTCAGTCACTCAGTCATGTCCAGCTCTTTGTGACCCCATGAACTGCAGCATGCCAGGCCTCCCTGTCCATCACCAACTGCTGGAGTCTACACAAACCCATGTCCATTGGGTCAGTGATGCCATCCAACCATCTCATCCTGTGTCATCCCCTTCTCCTCCTGCCCTCAATCTTTCCCAGCATCAGAGTCTTTGCAAATGAGTCAGCTCTTCACATCAAGTGGCCAAAGTATTAGAGATTCAGAGACAACATCAGTCCTTGCAATGAACACCCAGGACTGATTTCCTTTAGGATGGACTGGTTGGATCTCCTTGCAGTCCAAGGGACTCTCAAGAGTCTTCTCCAATACCACAGTTCAAAAGTATTAATTCTTTGGTGCTCAGCTTTCTTTATAATTCAACTCTCACATCTATACATAACTACTGGAAAAAACATAACTTTGACTAGACAGATATTTGTTGGCAAAGTAAAGTTTCTGCTTTTTAATATGCTATCTAGGTTGGTCATAACTTTCCTTTCAAGGAGTAAGCATCTTTTAATTTCATGGCTGCAATCACCACCTGCAGTGATTTTGGAGCCCCCCAAAATAAAGTCTATCACTGTTTCCACTGTTTCCCCATCTATTTGCCAAGAAGTGATGGGACCAGATGCCATGATCTTAGTTTTCTGAATGTTGAGCTTTAAGCCAACATCTTCACTCTCCTCTTTAACTTTCATCAAGAGGTTCTTTAGTTCTGCACTTTCTGCCATAAGGTTGGTGTCATCTGCATATCTGAGGTTATTGATATTTCTCTCAGCAATCTTGGTTCCAGCTTGTGCTTCTTCCAGCCCAGCGTTTCTCATGATGTTCTCTGCATATAAGTTAAATAAGCAGGGTGACAATATACAGCCTTGATGTACTCCTTTTCCTATTTGGAACCTGTCTGTTGTTCCATGTCCGGTTCTAACTGTTGCTTCTTGACCTGCATACAGGCTTCTCAGGGGCAGGTCAGGTGGTCTGGTATTCCCATCTCCTTCAGAATTTTCCACAGTTTATTGTGATCCACACAGTCAAAGGCTTTGGCCTAGTTAATAAAGCAGAAGTAGATGTTTTTCTGGAACTCTCTTACTTTTTCGATAAGCCAGCGGATGTATGCAATTTGATCTCTGGTTCCTCTTCCTTTTCTAAATCCAGTTAGAACATCTAGAAGTTCACGGTTCATGTATTGCTGAAGCCTGGCTTGGAGAATTATGAGCATTACTTTACTAGCGTGTGAGATGAGTGCAACTGTGCAGTAGTTTGGTCACTCTTTGGCATTGCCTTTCTTTGGGATTGGAATGACAACTGACCTTTTCCCGTCCTGTGGTCACTGCTGAGTTTTCCAAATTTGCTGACATATTGAGTGCAGCACTTTCACAGCATCATCAGTTTCAAATTTTCTCATCTAACTTACATGCTGTTCAACCTGTCCCATGTTCACCTGTGAATGCACCTAGCCTGTGCTCTTTCAAAGCATCTGCTTGTCCTGCCAAGCCAGGCAGGCACCCATGGCCTGCAACAGAAATCCTTGAAAGCTGCCCTCCACCTCACAATTCTTAGCATATGCCTTTGCCAGCATTGACACACCCTCAATTTGGCTTTCACCATAGGGGCTGATCTGGCACATCAGAGTGCCTGGAAAAGCTGTAGCCAGGCCTTGTGGTAAGATGCAATATGGGCCAGCACCACATATTAGCATGCCCACAGCAACCGTGGTCCAGTCACAACTGGTGTGCACACACAACCCACACAGTGGACCCTCCTTGAATAGCTGGCTCCAGAGACTAGAAGGGAACCACACTACTGGGCTTCACAGGACACCTTCTACACAAAGCTATTCTTTAAAAACCAGGAGAGGTACCTGGTCCTTATATACAGGAACAAACACAGAAAGTCAGGAAAAATGAGAAGGCAAAGGAAAATATTCCAAACAATACAATAAGACAAAACCTCAGAAAAAAAACCAAACACAATGGAAATAAGCAATCTGGCAATAAGCAATCTGTTAATAAGCAATCTTCCAGATAAAGCGTTCAGAGTAATGTTCATAAAGATGCTGGCCAAACTCAGGAGAGAGATGAAGGAGTACAATGAGAACTTCAGCAAAAATGGTGAAAACATAAAAAAGAACCAATCAGTGCAGAAGGATACAATAACCTGAAGTGAATGATATACTTTAGGGAACCAAGTTAGTAAGTTAGATGATGTGGAAGAATGGGACAGTGATTTGGAAGAGAGGCTAGTGGAAATGACCCAATCAAATCAGGAAAAAGAAACAAGAAATGAGGATAGTTTAAGGAACTTCTGGAACAACATCAAGCATGCTAGGTAACACTTGCATTATAAGAGACCTAGAAGGGAAAGAGAGAGAAATAAAAGGATAGAAAACCTACGGAAGAAATAATGCTGAAATCTTTTTTATCCTGGTAAAGGAAGCAGACATCCAGATCTCAGAAGCACAGGCAGCACCAAGAAAATAAATCCAAAGGGACCCACACCAAAACGTATTATAATTAAAATGTTAAAAGTTAAAGAGAAAATTTTTAAAGTAGCAAGAGGAAAATAACTAGTTACATATAGAGGAATCCCCATAAGATAATCAGCCAACTTTTTAACAGAATCCTTACATGCAAAAAACATGGCATGATATATTCAAAATACTGAATGGGAAAAACATATGACCAAGAATTAGTCTATCTGGCTAGGTTGTCATTCAAAATTAAAGGAGAGATAGAGTTTCCCAGACAAGCAAAAGTTAAAGCATTTCATAACCAGTAAGCCAAACTCACAAGAAATGTTAAAGGGGCTTCTTTAAACATAAAAGAATTTAATTAGGTATATTAAAATTATGAAAGAAAAAGATCTGACTGTTAAGGCAAACATACAACAAAGGTACTGGGTCAATCACCTATAAAGCTAGTATACAGGTTAAAAAAAAAACTAGTAAAATTATACACACACGAACCTACAATAATTGGAGGATATACAAAATTAAAGATATAAAATACGATATCAGAAAGGAAAATGTCAGATGGAATAAAAGGGAGTGCTCTTTGAATATGGCCAGATTTACACAACTTAAGACAGACTGATAAATATGCAGGGTGTCTTATCAGAGCTTCATGGTAACCAAGAACTAATAACATACATACTAAATAAAAGGGATACAAATATAAATCTAAATACAATCATCAAATCAAAAAGGCAGAGAGCAAGAAAAGAAAGGAATAGAGAATAATGAAAACAAACAGGAAACAATTAACAAAATGGCAGTAAATATATATCTATCAATGATTACTTCAAATGTAAATCGGCTAAATACTAATATCAAAAAACAAAGGATGGCTGGATGGTTAAAATATAATATACACACACACATGTGTATATGTATATATACACATGTGTGTGTGTGTATGTATATAAATTGATCAATCATCTAGATGAAAAATAAGGAAACACTTGTCTTAAATGCTGTTAGACCAAATGTAACTAATAGATATATTCAGAAAATTTCACACCCAAACAGCAGAATAGACATTCTTTTCAAGTGTACATAAAAATTATCTGGAGGCCACAAAAGAAATCTCAATAAATTTAAGATAATTGACATCATCTAAAGCATCTTTTCTGACCATAATTATATGATGTTACAAATAAACTATTAAAAAAAAACTGGAAAAAACCACAAACAAATGGAATCTAAAGACTATGATACTATACAACCAATGGATCATTAAAGAAATCAAATTGGAAATTAAAAAAATATATATTGAAAAAATGAATATGGGGACAGAACAATCCAAAAATCTATCAGACACAACAAAGGTAGTTAAATAAGAAAATTTTTACCAATACAGGCCAACCTCAGTAAATAAATGAACAAACAAATGAAAATCTAACTTTATACCCACAGAAACTAGCAAAATAAAGTCAAACCTAAAATCACAAAAAGAAGAAAGAAATAAAGGTCAGAGAGTAAATAAATGAAATAGAGACTAAAGAAATAATACAAAAGGTCAAGGAAACTAAGGCTGGTTCTTTGAAGAGATAAGCAAAATCAATAAACTTGTAGCCACTGCCCTTTTTCTTCAAAAGGAAAAGAGAGAGTACTCAAATAAAATCAGAAATGAAAAGTTACAAACTATAATACAAGAATATAATGGATCATAAGAGATTACTGTAAACAATTGTATAACAAGTTGAGCAACCTAGAAAAAAAATTGACATATTCCCAGAAACATACAACATTATATGACTGGATCATGAAGAAATAGAAAATTTGAGAATGCTAATTACATAATGAAATTGGATCAAGTAATGAAAGTACAGATCCAGTTGACTTCACAGTTAAATTTTGCTAAACATTTAAGGAAATTTCAATATCAATTATTTTCAAACAATTCCAAAAAAATGAAGAGAAGGTAACAATTCCAAACTCATTTTACAAGGCAGGCATTACTTTGATATCAAAACCCAACAGACACTACAAAAAGATAAAATTATAGGCCAATATCACTAATGAACAAAGATGCAAAAATACTCAAAAATATTAGCAAAATGAATTTAATAATACATAAAAGGATTATATGCCATGATCATATGATATTTATCCCAGGGATGCAAGGAAAGTTCAGTATCAGCAAGTCAATGTTATATACAACATTAACAAAATGAAGGATAAAAATCATATAATTATGTCAATGGGTACAAAATTTTTTGACACAATCCAACATTGGTTTATGACAAAAACTCTCAGCAAAGTGTGTATAGAAGGAGCATACTTTAACATAATAAAATCCATATATGACAAATGCACAGCTAACGTAGTGGTGAAAAACTGAAAATATTTCCTCTAAGACCAACAACAAGACAATGATGACAAATAGCCACTTTTAATCAACACAGTATTGGAAGTCCTGGTCACAGCAAGCAGATAAAAAGAAATTCAAATTGGAAAGGAAGAAGTAAAACTGTCACTGTACATGGAAAATCCTAAAGATGTCATCAGAAAACTACTAGAACTCATCAATGAATTTGGTAATGTTGTAAGATACAAAATTAATATATATATATATATAAATAAGTTGCATATTTATACCCTAATAATGATCTATCAGACTGAAATTAAGGAAATAACCCCATTCATAAAGAATAAAATACCTAGTAATGCACTGAACCAAATAGCTGAAAGACCTATATTGAAAACTATGACACTGATGAAAGAAATTAAAGATGACACAAATAATTATGGACTGAAAGAATGAATACTGTTGAAATGTCCATACTGCCTAAAGTAGTCTCCACATTCAATGCAATCCCAATCAAAATACTAATGGTTTTTTCATAAAAATAAAACATGTGATCCTAAAATTTGTATATGATCACAAAAGATCTCAAATAGCCAAAGCAATCTTGAGCACAGATAATAAAGGTGAGAGGCATCATGCTCCCTGATTTCAAACTATACTACAAAACTATAGTAATCCAAATAGTATGGATTATTACAAAACCAAACACAAAGATCATTGGAAGAGGATAGAGAGCCTAGAAATGAAATCACACTTACATGGTCAATGACTCTATAACAAAAAAGACAAGACTACACAATGGAGAAAAGATAGCCTCTTCAACAAATGGTGTTGTCAGAACTGGACAGCTACATGCAAGAGAATGAAACTAAAATGTTTTCTTATATGAAAAAATAAATTCAAAATGGGTTAAACAATTAAATGTAAGATCTGAAACTATAATTTCCTAGAAGAAAACATAGGCAGATCTTTTGACATGGATGCTGGTATGACTTTTTGATATGCCTTTTCGGGCAAGGGGAACAAAAGCAAGAAACAAATAAACAAATGGTTTTTGCTATGCAAACTAAAAAGTTTGTGCTACACAAAATCAAAAGGAAGACATCAAAATGCTATCAGCTTAGCCTTCAATGAATCATTATCTTTATGCAACAGTAATATTAAAGATCTCTGGTCACAGATCACCATAACATATAACAATAAGGGAAAAATTTGAAATTTTTTGAGAGTCATCAAAATGTAACACAGAGACATAAAGTGAGCAACTGCTGTTGGAAAAACTGTTCTGATGGACTTGCCAGACAGAGGGTGGGTACAAACTCTCAATTTATAAAAACAAACAAACAACAAGAGAGCAATGACAGGAAATCAGTGTCTGCAAAGGACAGTAAAGGAAAACATGATAAAAAGAAGTATGCCTGTGATAAATACAGGAAACATTTTTACTCTATATTTCTCATTTGAATATTATTTCTTACTCATCAACATGAATTTTTCTCTTCCATCCCTATTTTAACATTCATCTATTTGTTCTGGTGTTGATTTTCAAACTTTAAATCTATTGCACAGCATAGGCTTTTACAACAAACCCCTTTTTAAAAGGATGTGGGCAACCATAAATTTCCCCATAAATGAAAAGTCCTGGATTAAATAATATTAATTTAGCATTCCTTAGTATATTATCCAGAAAGATGAAGGAGTAACCTATCTAATTGGACAGAGCTGAATATACTATTTTGCTAGTGTCTAAAATTTGACATGTTCTGTATTGGTTGCCTACTGCTAAGCACAGATAATAGCAGATAGCATCTCTTTTCAATAAAGAGGTGAAGAATAAACCACAGAGCCTGTCATTGTTCAGGCTCTCCTGACTGCTAGAGATTAACAGGTTAGATCAGTTCTCTGTTGTAGGCATGATTGACTTCAATCATCACATTTGGCTTCAGTTAACTTTCAATTTCTGAACCAAGAAAAGAGAGAAAATAGATGAGAGAAAAAAATCAAATATTTAAAAGCAAACAAAAACAGGGGAGCATAGTGAATGAAAATGTCATGAAAAAGTTAAGGCCTTCTCAGTGGTCACGTATGGTTGTGAGAACTGAACCATAAAGAAGGCACAGAACCAAAGAATTGATGACTTCAAACTATGGTGCTGGAAAAGACTGACAGGCCCTTGGACAGCAAAACGATCAAACCAGTCAATTGTAAGGGAAATCAACCCTGAACACTGATTGGAAGGAATGATGCTAAAGCTGAAGCTCCAGTATTTTGGTCACTTGATATGAAGAGCCAAATCTTTGGAAAAGTCCCTGATGCTGGGAAAGATTGAGGGCAGAAGAATAAGGTGTCAGAGGGATGAGATGGATGGATGGCATCACCAATGCAAAGGACATGAACTTGGGCAAACTTTGGGAGATGGTGAGCGATGGAGAGGCCTGGAGTGCTGCAGTACATGGTGTCCCAAAGAGTTGGATACAACAGAGTGACTGAACAAAAACAACATAATCCTCCTACAAGGGAGTTCAGTTCAGTTCAGTCACTCAGTCATGTCCAACTCTGTGAATCCATGGACTGCAGCACACCAGGCTTCCCTGTCCATCATTAACTCCTGGAGCTTGCTCCAATTCATGCCCATTGAGTTGGTGATGCCATCCACCATCACATCATTTGTGATCCCCTTTTCCTCCTGCCTTCAATCTTTCCCAGCATCAAGGTCTTTTCCAATGAGTCAGTTCTTCATATCAGGTGGCCAAAATATTGGAGTTTAAGCTTTGGCATCAGTCCTTCCAATGAATATTCAGGACTGATATCCTTTAGGAATGATGGGTTGGATCTCCTTGCAGTCCAAGGGACTCTCAAGAGTCTTCTCCAACACCACAGTTCAAAAGCATCAAGTCTTTGGCACTCAGCTTTTTTTTTATAGTCCAACCCTCACATACATACATGAGTACTGGAAAAACAATAGTTTTGACTAGACAGACGTTTGTTGGTAAAGTAATGTCTCAGCTAATCAATAAGCTGTCTAGGTTGGTCATAGCTTTTCTTCCAAGGAGAAAGCATCTTTTAATTTCATGTCTCCAGATACCATCTGCAGTGGTTTTGGATAACAAAAAAAAAATAAATAAATAAAGTCTCTCACTGTTTCCATTGTTTCCCCCTCTATTTGCCATGAAGTCATGGGACCAGATGCCATGATCTTAGTTTTCTGAATGTTGAGTTTTAAGCCTATATTTTCACTCTCCTCTTTCACTTTCATCAAAAGGCTCCTTAGTCTTCTTCACTTTCTGCCATAAGGGTGGTGTCATCTGCATATCTGAAGTTTTGATATTTCTCCCCTCTCTCTTGATTCCAGCTTGTGCTTCATCTAGCCTGGCATTTCACATGATGTATTCTGCATATAAGTTAAATAAGAATGGGGATAGTATACAGCATTGACATACTTCTTTCCTGATTTGGAACCAGTCTGTTGTTCCATGTCCAGTTCTAACTGTGACTGATGCAGGTTTCTAAGGAGGCAGGTAAGGTGGTCTGGTATTCCCATCTCTTGAAGAATTTTCCACTGTTTGTTGTGATCCACACAGTCAAAGGCTTTGGCATAGTCATAAAGTAGAAGTAGATGATTTTTTGGAACTCTCTTGCTTTTTCGATGATCTAAAAGATGTTGACAATTAGATCTCTGGTTCCTCTGCCTTTTCTAAAACCAGCTTGAACATCTGGAAGTTCACGATTCATGTACTGTTGAAGGCTTGCTTGGAGAATTTTGAGCATTACTTTGTTAGTGTGTGAGTTGAGTGAAATTGTGCAGTAGTTTGAACTTTCTTTGGCATTGCATTTCTTTGGAACTGGAATGAAAACTGACCTTTTCCAGTTCTGTGACCACTGCTGAGTTTTCCAAATTTGCTGGCATATTGAGTGCAGCATTTTCACAGCATCATATTTTAGGATTTGAAATAGCTCAACTGTAATTCCATCACTTCCACTAGTTTTGTTCATAGTGATGCTTCCTGAGGCCAGTTTGACTTCACATTCCAGGATGTCTGGGTCTAGGTGAGTGATCACACCATCATGGTTATCTGGGTCATTAAGATCAATTTTGTTTAGTTCTTCTGTGTATTCTTGCCACCTCTTCTTAGTATCTTCTGCTTCTATTAGGTCCATACCATTTCTATCCTTTATTGTGCCCATCTTTGAATGAAATATTCCTTTGGAATCTCTAGTTTTCTTGAAGAGATCTCTGGTCTTTCCCATTCTATTGTTCTCTATTTCTTTGCATTGATCATTGAGGAAGACTTTCTTATCTCTCCTTACTAATCTTTGGGACTCTGCATTCAAATGGGTATATATCTTTCTTTTTCTTCTTTGCCTTTAGCTTCTCTTATTTTCTCAGCTATTTGTAAGGCCTCCCCGGACAACCATTTTGCCTTTCTGCATTTCTTTTTCTTGGGGATGGTCTCAATCACTGCCTCCTGTACAATGTCATCAACTTCCATTCATAGTTCTTCAGGCACTCTGTCTATCATACCTATTCCCTTGAATCTATTTGTCACTTCCACTGTATAAAAGTTAGGGGTTTGATTCAGGTCTTGCTTGAATATTCTAGTGGTTTTCCCTACGTTCTTTAATTTAAGTCTGAATTTGGCTTAAGGAGTTTATGATCTGAGCCACAGTTAGCTCCCAGTCTTTTTTCTTCTGACTGTATAGAGCTTCTCCATCTTTGGCAGCAAAGAAAATAATCAATCTGATTTTGGTATTGACCATCTGGTAGTGTCCATGTGTAGAGTCTTCTCTTGTGTTGTTGGAAGAGGGTGTTTGCTATGACCAGTGCATTCTCTTGGCAAAACTCTGTTAGCCTTTGCCTTGCTTCATTCTGTACTCCAAGGCCAAATTTGCCTGTTACTCCAGGCATCTCTTGACCTCTTACCTTTACAATCTAGTCCCCTACAATGAAAAGGACATCTATTTTGGGCGTTAGTTCTAGAAGGTCTTCCTTGAACCATTTAACTTCAGCTTCTTCAGCATTACTTGTTGGGGCATAGTCTTGGATTACTGTGATATTGAATAGTTTTCCTTGGAAACCAACAGAGATCATTCTGTCATTTTTGAGATTGCACGCAAGTATTACATTTTGGACTCCTATGTTGACTATGAAGGCTACTCCATTTCTTCTAAGGGATTCTTGCCCACAGTAGTAGCTGTAATGGTATCTGAGTTAAATTCACCCATTATGTCCATTTTAGTTCATTGATTCCTAAAATATTGATGTTCATTCTTTCGGTCTCCTGTTTGACCACTTCCAATTTGCTTTGGTTCTTGGACCTAACATTCCAGGTTCCTATGCAATATTGTTCTTTACAGCATCAGACTTCAAATCACATCCACCAGTCACATCCACAACTGAACATTGTTTTCACTCCATTTCTTCTTTCTTTTTGGAGTTATTTCTCTACTCTTCTCCAGTAGCATATTGGGCACCTACTGACCTGGAGAATTCATCGTTAAGTGTCCTATCTTTTTGTCTTTTCTATACTGTTCATGGGGTTCTCAGGGCAAGAATGCTGAAGTGGTTTGCCACTGCCTTCTCCAGTGGACCATGTTTTGTTAGAACACTCCACCATGACCTGTCCATCTTGGGTGGCCCTACACAGTATGGATAATAGTTTCATAGAGTTAGACAAGGCTGTGGTCCATGTGATCAGTTTGATTGGTTCTGTGACTGTGTTTTTCATACTGTCTGCCCTCTGATGGATAACAGGCTTATGGAAGCTTCCTGATGGGAGAGACTGACTGTGGGGGAAATTGGGTCTTATTCTGATGGTTGGGGCCAAGCTCACTAAATCCTTAATCCAATTTTATGTTGATGGATGGTGCTGTGTTCTCTCCCTGTTGTTTGACCTAAGACCAAACTATGGTGGAGGATGTGAAGACAATGGGGAACTCCTTTAAATGGTCCCTGCACACTCTGCACTCAGTGCCCCCCACCCAGCAGCAGTGCCCCCCCACGCTGACCCACGCCTCCACCCGAGACCTGTGGACACTCACAGGCAACTCTGGGTCAGTCTCTTGTGTGGTCACTGCTCCTTTCTCCTGGGTCCTGGTGTGCACATGATTTTGTTTGTGTTCTCCAAGAGTCTGTTTCCTCAGTCCTGTGTAAATTCTGATGGCTCTATGTTGGGGCCATTAGCGACCTCTTCCAAGAAGGTTTATGCCACACCCAGATCTGTTGCACTCAGAGCCCCTGCCCATGTGGCAGGCCATTGCTGACCCGTACCTCCTCAGGAGACAGTCAAACACTCAAAGGCAGGTCTGATCTCAGTTTCTGTGGGATCTCCTGGTGGGCACAAGGTTTTGTTTGAGCCCTCTGAGCATTTCTGGTGGGTTGAGGTTTGATTCTAAATGTGATTTTGCCCCTCCTACCGTCTTGCTGTGGCTTCCCCTCTGTTCCTGGACACAAGGTATTTTTTTTTGGTGAGATCCAACATTCTCCAGTTGATGTTTGTTCAGCAGCGAGTTGTAATTTTGGAGTTCTCTCAGGAGAAGATGAGTGCACTTCCTTCTACTCCGCCATCTGGGAGTACAAATAGTGGGGAATAGAAAACTCTTTAACAGTACATAATGAAAGAATAACCTGGAAAATACATAAAATCTGTAGATAATACATGAATAATAGGTAACCAATTGCTGGAAGAACTCGGATGTGAAATAATAATAGACCATATTTATATTTTGCATTTTACTCTACCCTAGGATTAATATACATAATTACATTTGATACATCTATCTTAAAAGGAGATTTTTTAATGTACATTTAATAGGTAATGAAATTGACATTAGGTTAAATAACTTGATTATGTTAATACCTTGACACAAATAATAGGCAATCTTATTACACATTTGGTTGTTTTGATATTGGTATTAGTCTTGTTACTTGTTTCTATTTTGTTACTTGTATCCATGTGAAACAATAAAAAAGTGTATATCCATGGGATGTTTTGAAGTGAGTAAATCTGAGATGATTGATAATGAATGGTTTGTATTTTTTTTTTCCTTTGGCCATGGGGTTGCATTTTATAAAAACAAAAATTAATCTAGGTTCTTTGATTCCTTTTTTTGTAAAAGCAAAATATGGCCTTACTGCAAAGTTGTGTTGGATGGTAAGTAAGCTATTGTAGAATGAAAGTTATGACAGGACTATGTAATTGTCATTTAATATATAGACTCAAAATATCAGTTTAAGACAATAATAAATGTGTTTAAATGTTGATCAAAATGAACTTTCTACAGGGATAAAACTGCTATTTGCATAACAAGTAGGTGGTGGCACAAAGAAGGTAAATACATGATCACCATTATAGATTTTTATCCTCACACTAATTTTCTAGTCTTAAATCATTCACTTGAGCACTAATTTATTTATTCATTCATTTAACACTGTTTTAATAATTACTTGGGTCAGTGAGAAAAACTTCCTGTGTTTTAAGAAATCAAAATCATGTG
Source organism: Cervus canadensis (assembly GCF_019320065.1). Taxonomy (NCBI): domain Eukaryota; kingdom Metazoa; phylum Chordata; class Mammalia; order Artiodactyla; family Cervidae; genus Cervus; species Cervus canadensis. The sequence goes on along the minus strand of NC_057389.1, from coordinate 25,280,237 downwards.
GTGGAGGTGGAAATAAATGCAAGTAATTGCTCAAGAGTGTGATAAGTGCTAAAGCATGTGTTTCAAAAGGTTAAACTAACTTATGATGTGCCTGCATATTTGTGACATTTTGGCCAAAGAGAAAGTTAGAGAAGACTGTAAACATGCCAGGATGTTTAGAGAGAAAGATGCAGAGATGGGGCTGGAGAGCAGAGGTGAGAGAATATTCTTCTTCAGAGTGGAATAAGGAATAAAGCCCAAACGTATGTAACCTCTGCAGTTTTCTGAGTTGAACCTTACCAACTTGAAACTGCATATCAGCAAATCTTACATAGCATTATTGGTTCTGCTTTATTCCTTACTTTCAAATGCTAGAATAAAAGTCCATGCTTAAGAAATCTCTAACTAGAAATTAAATATGGGCTGTGCTGTGATGCTCAGCTGCATCCAACTCTTTACGACCCCATGGACTGCAGCCTGCCAGGCTCCTCTGTCCATGGGGATTCTCCAGGCAAGAATACTAGAGTGGGTTGCCATGCCCTTGTCCAAGGGATCTTCCCAACCCAGGGATGCAACCCAGATCTCCCACCTTGCAGGCAGGTTCTTTAACATCTGAGTCTCCAGGGAAGCCCAGAAACTAAATTAAAGGCACTGGAAAGACAGATAGGGTCAATTGCAACAGGGCTTCCAATGTGGAAGAGTCAAGTTTTCACTTAAGTCAAGGGAGCTGGTAATAGTGGGAGAGCCTAGAATAAGCAAGAACCACATCTGCTGCATAAGATCAATGCCATTTTAAAAAGCAATAGGAAAAATTGAGCTGAGTTCCACCACCTGCTGTGATTCCATCACTCCCACTGTTCTGTTCTCAAGTGAAGCTTTGACAGTTTTACAGAAACTTTTTGGTAGTATCTAAAGAAGGCTCTCTGTTTTGGGCTGCCAAATGGAACAATCAAAATAATGTGGTTATTGCCTTGCTTCAGACTTATGTTCATTGATTCACTGCAGTTTTTCTACTTCCGGAAATAGTAAACTGCAAAATACTTGACTTTTGTTAATAATTAATGATATAAACATCATACAAAATATACGGTATTATTTTATGACTTGCAACTGTGTTTTTACTAAATCTGAATAAACAATAAATATGGTTGAGTATACCTATACATATCTAGAAAGACATATGAATGCATATGTATGCACGTCTGTATGTGTATGTATATATATATGTGTATGCATATAATATAAATATACATAATGTCATTTGTGTTAAATTTGTGAAGATAATTATCTTGTGGACAAAACAAAAACCAAAGAACAATAAAAAAATATTAGTTAGAGAACCCAGCTGAAGAGATACATTTCTATAGATTAAGAAATGCTAGTGGTAAAGACCCTGCCTGCCAATGCAGGTAGACATGAGACACAGGGTCCCGGCTCAGGAAGACCCCCTGGAGGAGGGCATGGCAACCCACTCCAGTATTCTTGCCTGGAGAATCCCATGGACAGAGGAGCCTGGCAGCTTTCCTTCAAATTAAAATATCTTTGCAATATATCCATTCATTTTTTTGTTGCTAAAAACAGATGGCCTAATTGTAAAATCTAAAACGTGAATATATATTGCTTTCTTTCATTAAAAAAAAGAGAAACGCTTCAGTTTGTAATTTTTCTACTTAATGCTTTATATTAAAAGAGAGACCTGTTTGAGTCTTAACTTTAATCATATATGCACTGACTTATTTTCTTCTCTGAATTATTTTCTCCAGTTTTGATTATTGAAATGCACTCTAAACACATAGATCTTCACAATTATGCAAACTGACTTAATAAAAAAGCAATCAGAGTATAGTTTCATGGTGACTAAATAATTATGTAGTAATTCATCAAGTCTGTTAATTATTACAGATTTGGTTCAAGGTTTCCATTTATTTTATTCAATATTATTATCAGGTCTAAATAATAATTCTGGTATATTTGGATAGTAAACAATTATTTCCTTTCTATCCTTTTTTTGTAAACTAAAGTAAAAAAATCATGCTAAAATAAGTTTTGTGTCATGCTTTCTTCATTATTAATTGGCATCTAAAATGCCTTGATTAAACTTTAATGGAAAGTTTTGTTTTATTTAATAAATAATTACAATGATAGAATTTAAATTTTATAGCAAGCAGGTCAGGTAACATATGTTATACCAAAGTTCAATAAATGAATCTGACATACAGAAGAAGGATGCATTAGCTTTATTTTGCCAACAACTATAATAGTTACTAAGCCAGTATGGCTCAGAGGGTAAACAATCTGCCTGCAGTGTAGGAGACCCAGGTTCCATCCCTGGGTTGGGAAGATCCCCTGGAGAAGGGAATGGAAATCCACTCCAGTATTCTTGATGGAAGAATTCTATGGACAGAGGAGCCTGGCAGGTTACAGTCCATGGGGTCACACGGAGTCAGACATGACTGAGTGACTAACACTATAACCATAGGGCAGAAATGTCAATTGAGTTCTCTATTAAGCAAAGTTTTATTTTTATATAAATATCTTCTTTATTTCTATTTATGGCTTGAAATAGAATTAATCTGAAGGCAAGGCACTTAGTCATTTTAGTCGCAATTTCTTGGATTAGCTTGGTTAAACTCCATAATGGGGTGTGGACAACATGTGGAAATGAGATATTTTAACACATACAGTGAACAATTTATATCTTTTGATGTGCAATAAAATTAAACATTTAATTATATGGATTCAAGCTATGTAATGCATTCATTTTTTTGACATTTAAAATCTAAAATCTTGCATAATTAAAAATTTTATCACTGATAGTCTGAATGCTTAATATAATTAATCAAGTGAATTTTAATAAAATAATTCAAACCAAAAATATTTCCACTAAATTATCTATACAACTTCATATTGTATTGGTTTTATCTTGACCAACTCTCTTTTTCATAATTATCTTACATTAAAAAATGCTACATATTAGAATATGGAATTTACAGAGAATTAAATTCGTAAGTGATGAATTCAATCAAGACTTCCCCTAAATGATACCTCCAAACAGGTAAAATAATTGGTATTTTCATGGAAGTTACCTCAATTATTCATTTTAATTTGTATTAAGTAGAGGTTAAATTCTGTATTTAATATTGATAGATTTATTTGTAAATATAAAAAATGAAACACTGTAAAAATTAATTTGAAAGTGATTATTTTTGTATTTTACTCTGTTTAAAATATGCAGAAAAATATACACAGATATTTTACTGTCCACAATTCAACACTTCTAACATCTGAGTGAGACGTAAATCCACAGTTGATGAGAAAGACTCTGCCTTTTATACAACTGTGACCCTCTCACTGTGTTTCTCCCTGAGGGTAGCTTACTGGAAGGGGGATAGGGAGGTAAAAACAGGAGCAGTGGGAAACAGGGAAGAGAAAACTCAAGGCAATAAGGTGAGAAACACTTGGGAGTCAGAAAAACTACTCTGAGTGCAGTTTTACCTAACATGTGTGTGAGCTGTACTGTTATTTAGCCTTGTGAATGTTGATTTTCTCATCTGTAAAATGCAGAAACTAATACAATCTCCAGTTATTATATGTCTTTAATACAGTCATTTATATGAATAGCCTACTCTAAAGCCAGGTATATTTCATTAAATGGTTGATTTCTTTTTGTTTTTCTCTTCTTCTCTTCTTTCCTTTTCTTTACTCACTTTTCTTCTTCCTCCTCTACCTCTGTCTCTTCTTTCTTGTCTTACTTTCCCTTCTATCATCATCATTATCAAAAGGGTGGGGAAGGGAAAGACGATAGCAGCTGCTGAGGTTCATAGTTTAATGAAAAATGAGATGTTAGGGAATCACTTGTTGTGTGCTATGATGATATACTCTATTGAATTTGGGGGTAGGTTAAAAACTGATAAATTACACTGCTTACATTTATGCTCAACAATGCTACCTGAGTCAAAACAGATAGGATAAAGATTAATAAGGAAAATGATCAGTGTTCCTTAGATGTTAAAAAATGAGCAAGTTACTTGTAAAGAATGTACAATGCAGATTGTATCAAAATATTCAAAGAATGTCACTTAAAATAAGTTCATCTTATTGCCTATTGGACATTTTATGACTTAGGTGTGGTAAATTAAGGTAATGAATCTGTGTTAATTATATAGTCACTTGTTTTTCTTTCTAAGCAGTATGCTGTTAAACAATATCTCCTTAGTTTCCTTAGTTTAATATACCTAAGATAAATTTAATTACTTTGCCTATGCTATACTACTGAAATGCCATTAAGTTTATTAATAACTAGGTTGAAAGAAGAATATAGAAAAGACATATAAAGATATCTATGACTTTTTCCAAGTTCAGAAAATATTCACATTGCTAACACACAGTAATATATTATACTGTTTTGGGAAATTTGGACAAAATACAAGGTAAAAAACCATTAATTAACTGTAACAATGGTTACAATTGGTTTACATTTTCTCTTTCTGAAAGCTATCTGTGGGCTTCCCTGATGGCTCATAGGTTAAAACATCTGCTTGGAATGAGGGAGACCCGGGTTTGATCCCTGAGTTTGGAAGATCCCCTGGAGAAGGAAATGGCAACTCACTCCAGTACTCTTGCCTGGAGAATCTCATGGAGGGAGGAGCCTGGTAGGCTATGGTCCATTGGGTCCAAAACTATCTAGGTTCTATTATTCTTGAAAGCTCATTGGTTTTTAAAATAATAAAGTTGTGTTCTGTGTGTTAACACATTGTAGAAAAATTAGAATGTAACAAAAATTATAAAATAAAATACGAAACTTTCTATGTTTCAAGCAAGACTTAAACACTTGGCATGCACCTATCCATTGTACTCACATATGGATCTCTATACACATAATGCAGTCATAGTGTCTGTTCCATTTTGTACCCTTGCATTTAACATCACATTGTGTCATGGAATCCCTAATGTGAGTGAATTGACCTAAATAATACAAATAACATTCACCCGGCATTCAATAATGAGAACTCAGTCCAATCATAAAATATTTTCATATTAATCAACATTTGATCCTGTTAAAACTGGAAAGATGACTATGTGGAATGACTGGCAAAATAAAGGAAGGAAGGAAGGAAAGAAAGGTAAATTCTCTAAAACTGGGAGGTCAATTCCAAAGACCTTTATGCAGGTTAAGACTAACGAATATTTGTTATGTTGAGTAGTTAAGTTTTGTCTGACTCTTTGCAATTCCATGGACTGCAGCACACCAGCCTTCCCTGTTCTTCATTATCTCCCGGAGTTTGCTGAAACTCATATCCATTGAGTTGGTGATGCCATCCAACCATTTCATCCTCTGTTGCCCTCTTCTCCTTCCTTCGACCATACCCAGCATCAAGGTCTTTTCCAAATGAATGGGCTCTTTGCATCGGGTGGCCAAAGTATTGGAGCCTCAGCTTCAGCATCAGTCCTTGCAATGAATATTCAGGACTGATTTCTTTTAGGATGGACTGGTGGGATCTCCTTGCAGTCCAGTGACTCTTAAAAGTCTTCCCCAACACCACAATTTGAAAACATCAAGTCTTCAGTGCTCAGTTTTCTTTATGGTCCAGCTCTCACATCCATACATGACTACTGGAAAAACCATAGCTTTCACTATATGGACTGTGGTCTTCAAAGTGATGTCTTTGCTTCTTAATATGCTTTCTAGGTTTGTCAGAGCTTCTCTTCCAAGGAATGAGCATTTTAATTTCATGGCTGCTGTTACCAAATGAAGTGATTTTGGAGTCCAAGGAAAGAAAATCTGTCACTGTTTCCACTTTTTCCCCTTCTATTTGCCATGAAGTGATGGGACAAGATCTTAATTTTTTTGAATGTTGAGTTTTAAGCCAGCTTTTCCTCTCTCCTCTTTAACCCTTATCAAGATGCTGCTCTTTAGTTCCTCTTCAATTTCTGCCATTAGAGGAGTAGTATCCTCTACATATCTGTGGTTGTTGATATTTCCCCTGGCAATCTTGATTTAGCTTGTGATTCATCCAACCTGGTATTTCATATGATGTACTCTGGATAGAATTTAAATATACTGGGTGACTATATACAGCCTTGTCATATTCCTTTCCCAATTTTGAACCAGTCAGTTGTTCCACATGGAGTTCTAACTATTGCTTCTTGCTCTGTATACATGTTTCTCAGGAGACAGGGAAGGTGGTTAGGTGCTTGCATCTCTTCTAGAATTTTCCACCGTTTGTTGTGACCTACACAGTCAAAGGTTTTAGTGTTGTCAATAAAGAACAGTAGATGTTACTTTCTGGAATTCTCTTGTTTTCTCTATTATTCAGTGAATGTTAGCAATTTGAACTCTGGTTCCTCTGCCTTTTCTAAACCCAACTTGAATATCTAAAGATATATTTTCAGACAATGTTCATCTTCCTTCAGTAATAAATGAGTTTAATATTACTATAAGCTTCCATACTACAATTGTTAAGCAAATGTTTAATACTCCACAGCTTTAGCAAAGTTCTTATTTTATCCAAAAATCTAATCATTTTCATGATTGTTTTCCTTGCTTAAAAGAGAAATTATTCTAAAAAACTTGAGTGTGTTTTTAAATTATTAATATCAAAGTGTGCTTTAGGATGCAACCACAGTAATAGGTCCAGACAGCGTGTCTCTTGGTACTAACACAGTGCTTTCCTTTCAGGTTAAGAAAATGAAAAATATTGATTCTTCAAAGCCATGCTAGTGTAGAAAAGGTCAAATATTGACCCTTTGTATTTTGAAACTTTTTATTTTGTGTTCTACATGTGGCCTATTTCTGTAAACATCTATAGATAGGAAATAATCCATCTACAAATTTCCACTTTGGCTGTGGACTCTTACTTAAAATAAACCTGAGGTTCAATAAGCTTTACATGATGCTATTAAAAATTATCTGTTTGACCTTAACCATATCTGTATCAGTTAAAAGAGTTATAATATCAAAATGTCAACAAAATAAAATTGAGAATGACTAAAATGTAAAGATTTACCAATGAATCATTGTCAAATAATACCAACAAATTCTCTAATAATAATTTGTACCCAATTAAGAGTGACACTTTCATTTCTATTGATTTTTTTTATGTTGATATTTCAGAGGGTTGTTTTGGTCATTTTCAGATAATAAAAATTCCCCATACAAAAGTTTTATCTCAGTGATTGAAGAGTCCTTTTCTCTGACAGGCAATAACTTGCTTTTTTTACTTTCTGAATATAATGGTGAGTCTCTATCTCCTTATACTGAGGTTGATTAACCTAGTAAGAAAATCACCTTGTGTTATGATTCTTTGCAAAATGACCTAGTCAGACTTTCTCCTACTGTCTGCATGTGGTCCATAGGAAAATATATCTATCTTTCTCCTATTTCCACTATTCTGTTTGCATAGTCCTGTCTAGCTGGTGTGTGGGCTGTACACTTTTCAAGGGTAAATCAGATATCAGTCAACTGTGGTTCCCCAACCACAATGAACATTTGTTAACTTTTCCAAGGGGTTTTTCACGTGACTCGGCTTCACCCATTGGAGGAAGTAAAGGATATTTTCATAATACTCCAGCAACATTCTCCACAAAAATCATATCTTTCTTTGGTCAGTTCAACACATCAAAAATTGTATACTATTGATGTAGATAATTTGGCAAAGGATTGAAAGATGCAAAACATTAAAAAAACCATACAGCTTTTTTCACAACCTAACCTCTACTTTTATATCGTAAAAGTACTTGTCTCCTATTATCTTGCTCTTGAATCCTATTTTTAACTGTTAATTCAGCAAAGTTTGTTCCCTGTTTGGGATGTGGTTTCAAGTTTTGATTCAACAGACAAGAAGGTGAAGTCCAGATCCTTTAGTGATCAGGCCCTGCCCAGCCAATGGGTAAACAAATATCCAGTGGCTCCCTTTCTGATCTGATTTCCCATCAGCCCTGCACATTCTTACCCCTCAGAGTGGAACCTCTCTCCCAAATTTAGAGAGAGGCTGACTTTCATTGGCTCTTTTGCTTTGGAAAACTCAAATAAAGCAGAGCATCATTATTATTATAGACTCTACTATTTTTTTTTCTTTAACAGACAAATCTTAGTAAAGCCAGGGATCAAAACATTTCAGTGGCTGGGTCATGGTGACCAGTACAAAATAACCTCTAAATTGCTTATTCAAAAAAACTACCTCCGAATATATTCAGTTTGTATCTGAGTTCATGAAAGTGTGATAGAAGGAAAAATAAAAGTCTTTGGAAGATTTCCACATAATTTAGTCTAATAATTGACATGTCCACATCCTCCACCTTTCTCTGCCATTTCCTATCTGTCTCAAATCACACTCAGAATCTTTATTGATTGAAAAACAGAACTTGAAAAAAAATTAAAAATAATAAGTTGAGACATTTTAATATTAAATATAAATCAATGCTAATCTGGTTATAGTTCTATCTATAGAGCCAAAAATCATAAATACAGGATAGAGTCAAAATATTGGGGTTCCAAATTCCATCTGAATTTCTATATATGCAATAGCATTTATTCTCCATGTGGTTTAGCTATGTGTTACTAATTTATTACTGCTTTACAAATTACCTGGAAACATTATTGTTTAAAACAATGAATATGGCCCTGCTGTTTTGAGGATGAGGGATTTAGGCATAGCTGAGCTGGGTTTTCTGGTATAGGATTTCTCATGTGGCTACAGTAAAAGTGTTGGCTAGGACTGCAGTCATTTCAAGGTTTGATTGAGAGAGGGTCCACTTCCAAGATCAGTCACGTGCCTTTTGATAGACCTCAGGTCCTCACTGGCCGTTGGCTATAGACAGCAGTCCCTGATGCTAGGATCTCTCTACAGGGCAGCTGACAAGACAAGAACGGCATATAGCAAGAGAAGTGACATCCTATCATTTTTACCGTATTCTATTCTTTAGAAGTGAGTAACTAGGTCTAGGTTTCACACAAGGGCAGTTACCCAAGCTTATGAAAACTGGGAGGTCAGTTTTCAAACAGCACATTAAAATTTTAGATGCTCTCTACCATGGTTAAGGAATTCTCTCATAGCTCAGTCAGTAAAGAATCTGCCTGCAATGCAGAAGACTGGGTTCAATTCCTGGGTTGGAAAGATCTGCTGAAGAAGGAGATGGGAAACCATTCCAGTATTTTTGCCTGGGAAATCCTATGGACAGAGGAGCCTGGCAGGCTACAGTCCATGGTGTCATAAGAGTCGGACACGACTTAGCCAGATAACCAGATAACCACCAGATAACCACCATGGCTAAACATTTATCATCTATAAGCCTCCAAAAGAGTAGTATATATTTTTATACAGCAATGGGCAATTTGGGAAGCACTACAAGCTGTTTAGTTCCAAAGTTGCATAGACTGTGTATTAAAATTCTATCTAGAATTTAGTTATTAAATTAGCTCTCCTTGTTCTTGTAGATGAGGATATATGAGATGAGTGAAGATTAAGTGGAAAGCCTTTCCATTAAAAAAAATAACTTATAGAAACATCTTACCATTTATGATGCAGAAATTTTATTAAAAATTTCATTTCCTCAAGCAATACATTAAAATCATTTGCTAATTTACCACATTTCATTAAACAAAACAAACAGAAAAAAAATGAAATGCTCCTACTGCTGCTGTAATAGATTACCACAAAGTTAGTGGCTTAAAAAATCACAAATTTATTATCTCAGTTTTAGAGGTCATAAGTTAAAAAAGAGTCTCACTAGGTTAAAACCAAGGGTTTGGCAAGACTGTACTCTTTTCTGAAGACTCTAGGCCAGAATCTGTTTATGGTTCTTTTCCCCTTTCAGCTCCTAGAAGTTGCCTGCACACCTTGACTTGTGCCCCTCTTGCATCTGAGAAGGCAGCAGTGGCTGGTCGGATCTTCCTCACATTGCAACATACTGATGCTATCATACCTCTCTCTTTCACTTATAGGACCTTCAGATTTTAGTAGTCCTACCTAGATAACCCAAGATAATAGCCTCATCTGAAGTGCTGCTGAATAGTAAACTTAATTCCATCTGCAATTTTAATCTATCCTTGCCATATAACATAATATAGGCTCTGAGAATTAGGATGTAAACCACTGTAGAGGCTATTATTATGCCCACCATATTTTGAAATGTTGAATTTAATTAAAGAAAATATATATTTATACATTTTAATATACATAGTACATTATACAATTATTGTAGTAACTTCAAAGTGATGCATGCTTGTTACATGAATAAATCAATACATATTCACCAGCTGAAATTATGTCTGCTGCGAAAGAAAGTGAAAGTGAAAGTTGCTCAGTTGTGTCCAACTCTTTGTGACCCCATGGACTGTAATGGAATTCTCTGGGCCAGAATACTGGAGTGGGTAGCATTTCCCTTCTCCAGGGCATCTTTCCAACCCAGGGATTGAGCCCAGGTCTCCTGCATTGCAGGTGGATTCTTTACCAGTTGAGCCACAAAGGAAGTCCAAACCTCCATCTCTTCTGCTTCCAATTTGCCTTTTATATTTTGTCAGAAATAAATTTTCAAGATTTATATATGATTATAATAGTCTTCTACATAAGTTTATCAATGGCACTCTATTTATGATAAATTCCTGAGCGTGGCATTTGGGGCTTTTCATAATTTAACTTGAAGCTATTTTTCCGTGCTCTCTTGTAATTACTCCCCTGGATATGTCTGCTATATAAAGTCAAAAGAGGCTGAGTCTCCTAGGTGATGAAGAGAAGAGAAACACAGGTGCTGGACACTTCCTACTGAAAAGTCCTCTTGCCTTGGACTCATCTTTGATTGCATTTTCTCAGTTGACTGCCACAATTTCCAAATTATGTTTTCTTTGTTCTTTAGAGTACAGTGGCAACAGGCACCATGTAAGAAGATATGGAAAATCTTGGAATATGGAAATATGGAATATGGAAAATATGAAGATAGGAAAATGATAACCATAGGAAGAATGAAAGGAGCCATACAAAGTCTAATAAATAAACTGACAAAGTCTAGTAAATAAACTTTATTTCTTCTCCCCATTACTAAAAGTATATTATCTATTTTAGTGAAGGTTTTACACACAGTTGTTAGAAACCTGAACTCATCTCTACTGTTTATCCTCCCTCATCTTCTAATCCAATCCTTTTAAGTCATATCATTTCCACCCCTTTACCACCATCCTCACTTCCAAGGGGTACACAGATGTCTTCAGTTCATAATACATAACCTCCATCTCTTCTGCTTCCAATTTACCTTTTATATTTTGTCAGAAATAGATTTTCAAAATTTATATATGACTATAATAGTAACTCTGGGAGTTGGTGATGGATAGGGAGGCCTGGCGTGCTGTGATTCATGGGGTCGCAAAGAGTCTGACACGACTGAGCGACCAAACTGAACTGAACTGAACTGATAATAGTCTTCTGTTCAACTTCAGCTTCTTCAGCATTACTGGTTGGGGCATAGGCTTGGATTACCATGATACTGAATGGTTTGCCTTGGAAACAAACAGAGACCATTGTGTCGTTTTTGAGATTGCATCCAAGTACTGCATTTCGGACTCTTTTGTTGACCATGATGGCTACTCCATTTCCTCTAAGGGATTCCTGCCCATAGCAGTAGATATGATGGTCATCTGAGTTAAATTCACCCATTCCAGTCCATTTTAGTTCGCTGATTCCTAGAATGTAGACGTTCACTCTTGCCATCTCTGGTTTGACCACTTCCAATTTGCCTTGATTCATACAAAGATGGGCTTGATAAAGGACAGAAATGGTATGGACCTAACAGAAGCAGAAGATATTAAGAGATGACAAGAACACAGGAGAACTGTACAAAAAAGATCTTCACGACCCAGATAATCACGATGGTGTGATCACTCACCTAGAGCCAGATATCCTGGAATGTGAAGTCAAGTGGGCCTTAGAAGGCATCACTATGAACAAAGCTAGTGGAGGTGATGGAATTTCAGTTGAGCTATTTCAAATCTTGAAAGATGATGCTGTGAAAGTGCTGCACTCAATATGCCAGCAAATATGGAAAACTCAGCAGTGTCCATAGGACTGGAAAAGGTCAGTTTTCATTCCAATGCCAAAGAATGTTCAAACTACCACACAATTGCACTCATCTCACATGCTAGTAAAGTAATGCTCAAAATTCTCCAAGCCAGGCTTCAGCAATACGTGAACTATGAACTTCCAGATGTTCAAGCTGGTTTTAGAAAAGGCAGAGGAACCAGAGATCATATTGACAACATATGCTTGATCATCAAAAAAGCAAGACAGTTCCAGAAAAACATCTAATTCTGCTTTATTGACTGTGCCAAAGCCTTTGACTGTGTGGATCACAATAAACTGTGGAAAATTCTGAAAGAGATGAGAATACCAGACCACCCGACCTGCCTCTTGAGAAACCTGTATGCAGGTCAGGAAGCAACAGTCAGAACTGGACATGGAACAACAAACTGGTTCCAAATAGGAAAAGGAGTACATCAAGGCTGTATATTGTCACCCTGCTTAATTAACATATATGCAGAGTACATCATGAGAAACGCTGGGCTGGAGGAAGCACAAGCTGGAATCAAGATTGCCGGGAGAAATATCAATAACCTCAGATATGCAGATGACACCACCCTTATGGCAGAAAGTGAAGAGGAAGTAAAAAACCTCTTGATGATAGTGAAAGAGGAGAGGGAAAAAGTTGGCTTTAAGCTCAACATTCAGTAAACTAAGATCATGGAATCTGGTCCCATCACTTCTTGGCAAATAGATGGGGAAACAGTGGAAACAGTGACAGACTTTATTTTTTTGGGCTCCAAAATCACAGCAGATGGTGATTGTAGCCATGAAATTAAAAGACACTCCTTGGAAGGAAAGTTATGACCAACCTAGACAGCATATTAAAAAGCAGAGACATTACTTTGCCAACGAAGGTCTGTCTTGTCAAGGCTATGGTTTTTCCAGGGGTCATGTATGGATGTGAGATTTGGACTGTGAAGAATGCTGAGCACCGAAGAGTTGATGCTTTTGAACTGTGGTGTTGGAGAAGACTCTTGAGAGTCCCTTGGACTGCAAGGAGATCCAACCAGTCCATCCTAAAGAAGATCAGTCCTGGGTGTTCATTGGAAGGACTGATGCTGAAGCTGAAACTCCAATATTTTGGCCACCTCATGTGAAGAGTTGACTCATTGGAAAAGACCCTGATGCTGGGAGGGATTGGGTGCAGGAGGAGAAGGGACAACAGAGGATGAAATGGGTGGATGGCATCACTGATTCGATGGACATGAGTTTGAATAAACTCCGGGAGTTGGTGATAGACAGGGCGGCCTGGCGTGCTGAGATGCATGGGGTCACAAAGAGTCGGACATGACTGAGTGACTGAACTGAACTGAACTGAATGGATAATAATCTTCTACATAGATTTATCATGACACTCTATTATAAATTCCTGAGTGTGGCAGTTTGGGCTTTTCAATTTTTAACTTGAAGCTATTTTTCCACACTCTTTGTAACTACTCCCCTGGATATACCTAACATCCTAACCCCCCCGACTCATTTGTAGTTTGCATAGCATATATCTTTATCCAAAGCTGCTATTAGGTATGTCCTTCTTTCCTGCTTCTTTGGTTCCTATAACTACCCAGGAAAACTCTGTGGCTTCTCCCCAGTGTCCCTTACCAGTATCCAATGCAACATAAGTGAAATTGGTCCCTGTCTTGCTATTCTACTACATTTATTTTAAATCTGTATTAGAACAAAAGGCTTTTTTACCCCCCCATTTTTCCATTTAGGCCAAAATGTGTGCAAGTTGGTATTTAACTATTTTGTATTAAGAGCCCCAGGTTTGAATTGAGGTGGTACCCTGACCATGAGTATTATTACCACAAGAGTGGATATCTAAAATTATGCTCTGCCTGGAAGAAAAGGGCACTAAGTAGTGGAAGAATTTCTCACTGAGGCTTGTTATACAAATGTATAGAGCAATGTGTTGCATATTTTCAAGACTTTTCATCTCTTCGTCATTCTCCTCAAAGAGTCTCAAGCTGTCCTCTTTTGGGGATAGATGCTCCTCTTAGAGCTGGAGACTCTTATCCTCAGTGTGAGGTAGCTTCCTGGTGCAGATCTTATAAATGTGCACTTAAATAAATTAAATTAAAAACAAAATATCTCAACCTGACTATTCTTTAATGCTTTTCTCCCAGATGTGCACTGACCCATTACTTACAGCAAACTTACAGTATAAATCCTCACATTTACATATCCTTAGAGTTTTGTGAATCAGATTTCACTTGAATAGTTTTAAGAGACTCCTGGGGGCAAAAGAGATGGAAAATTTCATGTTCATCCAGAGACCAGATTACTTCAATTATTACTATGCTACTTGATTCTCCTGCTACAAGTCTGCCCTCTGTGACCATTTTTATTACAGAATAATAATTATTATTATTTGTTAATTTGCTGAGTTCTAAGTGTGCCCTATTGGAGAAAGAAATGGCAACCCACTCCAGTATTTTTGCCTGGAGAATTCCATGGACAGAAGAGCCTTGACAGGCTACAGTCCATGGGGTCCCAAAGAGTCAGACATGATTAAGCAATTAACACACACACATATAGTGTAGTACAGAAAACAAAGAATTCACTATTTCTTTTCAGGGTTTTGCAATGTAAGTCATTGATTTCAATATTTAGTTTTTGGTATTATTGTATATACACATAAATACAAAAATACACACTCTACAAACATGAACTACACACATATGCATAGGCACACTCACATAAATGTCAGTAAATGTAGATAACCAGGATGGTGTGGTCACTCAGCTAGAGCAAGACATCATGGAATGCAAAGTCAAGTGGGCCTTAGGAAGCATCACTTCAAACAAAGCTAGTGGAGGTGATGGAATTCCAGTTGAGCCATTTCAAATCCAAAAAGATGATGCTGAGAAAGTGCTGCACTCAATATGCCAGCAAATTTGGAAAGCTCAGCAGTGGTCACAGGACTGGAAAAGGTCAGTTTTCATTCTAATCCCAAGGAATGTTCAGACTACTGCACAGTTACACTCATCTCATACGCTAGCAAAGTAATGCTCAAAATCCTCCAAGCCAGGCTTCAACCATACGTGAACTGTGAACTTACAGATATTCAAGCTGGATTTAGAAAAGGCAGAGGAACCAGAGATCAAATTGCTAACATCTGCTGGAACATGGAAAAAGCAAGAGAGTTCCAAAAACTACTTTTACTTTATTGACTATGCCAAGCCTTTGACTGTGTGGATCACCACAAACTGTGGAATATTCTGAAAGAGATGGGAATACCAGATCACCTTACCTGCCTCCTGAGAAGTCTGTATCCAGGTCACAATGTAACAGTTAGAACTGAGCATGGAACAACAGACTGGTTCCAAATCAGGAAAGAAGTACATCAAGGCTGTATGTTGTCACCCTGCTCATTTAAGTTTTACACAGAGTACATCATGCAAAATGCCTGGCTGGATAAAGCACAAGCTGGAATCAAGATTGCTGGGAAATATATCAAAAACCTCACATACACAGATACCACCCTTATGGCAGAAAGTGAAGAACTAAAGAGCCTCTTGATGAAAGTGAAAGAGGAGAGTGAAGATGTTGGCTTAAAACTCAACATTCAGAAAACTAAGATCAAGGCATCTGATCCCATCACTTCATGGCAAATAGATGGGGAAACAATGGAAAGTGTGACAGACTTTATTTTCTTGGGCTCCAAAATCACTGCAGATGGTGACTGCAGCCATGAAATTTCTCCTTGGAAGAAAAGCTATGACCAACCTAGACAGCTTATTAAACAGTAGAGACATTACTTTGCCAACAAAGGTCTGTCTAGTCAAAGCTATGGTTTTTCCAGTGGTCATGTATGGATATGAGAGCTGGACCATAAGGAAAGCTGAGCGCTGTGAAAGAGTCATGGCACCACTGCTTCATATTCCCAATATGCCTCACGTATAAACAATCTCCTCTGATAGCTCAACACTAGAAAACAACTCAAAGGCTTTAGTAATCATTGGAAAGGAACAATAAACATGAATTTCATGGAATCTGGATCTATGTTGAATCACCCTGTTAGAAGACCAGTGCATGTATGTATGGTAAACCAAGATTGTATGCCATTTGGCAGAGCTTTTACACCTTAATACATTAGTGCATGAGCTCAAGACTGGTGTATCTGTCCAATGATATACTTTATTTTCCCAATGATTAGTAGATTAAAATAGACTTTATTTCCACTAGATTAAGTGTGACTCAAATAGGAGAAGTGGTAGGCCAAATGACTATAGGAACAGATGGAGACAGAAAGAAAGTGAATCACCCGACTGTTAACTGTAAAAGCCAGACAGATCCCCGCCTCCCACCCCAAGCTTTTTCTGCTAGAATTTCCTCAACTAAAATCTCATCCTGTCTGAGGCCTAACTTTGTGACTACTGAGACATTGTGCTATGCTGACCTAATTGCCCAAGAAATTAGTGCCATATGCCCTAAATACTTGATGTAATCTGAATATGTCTTTCCTGGTTACAACATGAAGAGCTAAAGACAGGAAAGGCAAAAGGTGAGAGGTTGAGACAGAAGAAAAAAGGGAGTGAAGATCCTTGTTGCTTATCTATTTTATACATAGTAGTTTATATCTCCTAATCTCATACCTTTATTTTGCCCCCACACTGGCATCTACTAGTTTATCTGTGAATCAGTTTTTGTTATATATATATATACACACACAGTGTTTTTTTCTCAAGAATAACTATATGCTTATTATTCTTAATAAGAATAAGTATATGCTTATTTCTCTAAGCATAGTACTTTCTAGGTCCATCCATCTTGTTACAAATGCCAGAATTTCATTTATCTCTTGATGAACATGTGGGTTCCTTCCATGTCTAGCTTATTGTAAATAATGCTGCTATGGACATCAGAGTGCATATATCTTTTTTGACTTAGTGTGTTTTCTGGTTTTTTTTTTTTTTTTTTTTCCACATATATGCTCAGGAATGAAATTGCTAGATTACATGGTAAGGCTGGATTTTCAGTTTTGTGAGAAACCTTCACATTGTTTACCACAGAATAATTTGGTTGCACCAATTTACATTCCTAGTAACAGTGTAGGAGTGTTCCATTTTCTCTGCAACCTTGCTAGCATTTGTTATTCGGGTTTTGTTTGATGACAGCCATTCTGACAGGTATAAGGTGGTTTTGACTTGGATTTCCCTGATTATTTGTGATGTTGGGTTTCTTTTCACATGCTGCTTGTTCAACTGCATTTCCTCTTGTAAAAATGTCTATTCAGTTTTTCTGCCTATTTTTATTCAAATTTTTTTATGTTGATTTGTATGAGCTATTTATATATGTTAGATACTAATCTCTTATCCATCATATTATCTGCAAATATCTTCTCCCATTCAGTAGATTGTCTTTTTATTTTGTTGATGATTTCCTTTGCTATGTAAAAACTTTTAAGTTTAATTAAGTCCCATTTGTTTATTTTTGCTTTTATTTCCTTTACTTTAGGAGATAGATCAGAAAATATTGCTTTGATTTATGTCAAAGAATGTTCTGCTTCTAGGAGTTTTATAGTCTATAGTCTTTATTCCATTTTGAGTACATGGGGCTATAAAATTTTCTAATTTCATTCTTTTACATGCAGCTGTCTGGTTTTTCGGCACCACTTATTGAAAGACTGTGTTTTCTCTATGGTTCATTCTTGCCCCTTTGCTGTAGACTGATTGACCGTAAGTGTGTGGGTTTTTTCTGGGCCATCTCTCCTGTTCACTGATCTTTGTGTTCGTTTTTATGCCACTGCCATACTGCTTTAAATACTATAACTTGGTAAATATATTCTGAAGTCAGAGAACATGATTCCTCCAGTTCTGTTCCTCTTTCTCAAGATTGTTTTGGTTTTTTGCTGTCTTCTGTCCAAATTTAAATTTCTTTTGTTCCTGTTCTATAGAAAATGGCATTGGCATTTTGATAGAGACTGCAATAAATCTATAGATTCTCTTGGGTAAAATGGTCACTTTGATAATGTTGATTCTTCCAATCCAAAAACACAATATATCTTTCCATTTGTTTGTGTCATCTTCAATATTGTCATTGGTGTCTTATGGTTTTTGGAGTATAGGTATTCTGCCTCCTTAGGTAGGTTTATCCCTAGGTACTTTATTCTTTTTGATGCAGTGATAAATGGGATTGTTTCCTTATTCTTCTGATATATCATTGTTGGTGTATAGAAATACAAAAGATGTCTGTGTATTAATTTTGTATCAGATTCATTGATGAGTCCTAGTAGTTTTCTGGTGGTATCTTTAGAATTTTATGTATATAGTATCATGTCATCTACAAACAGTGACAGATTTATTTCTTCCTTTCAGATGTGGATTCCTTTTATTTCTTTTTCTTGTCTGATTGATTTCTTTTTTTTTTGCTGTGGTTAGAACTTCTAAAACTATGTTGAATAAAAGGCTATTTTTAATAGAAAATGATAAAGACATTTAAATTTTTCTAAATGATACTGATTTGTTTTTCCACTGATTACATCAAATATTATAATATAAATTTCTAAAAATATTTATTTCATAAAGATCTGAAATTTTTCAGAATAACACCAATAATATTATTTCAGTCAAGCATTCATTTAACCAATATTTATTATGTCTCTATCATATGTCATATTCTGCTCTAAATACTCAGGATTTATCAGTGAAAAATACATTTGAAGATATCTTCCTTATGGGTTTTCATTTTGGTAGAAAAGTTGTGAATAATGAACAATCAATCAATCAATTACATAGTACCTCAGAATGTAATACTTCCCTTGTGGCTCAGACGGTAAAGTGTCTGTCTGGGCTTCCCTGGTGTATCAGACGGTAAAGCATCTGTCTGCAATGCTGGGGACCCAGGTTCAATCCCTGGGTCAGGAAGATCCCCTGGAGAAGGAAATGGCAACCCACTCCAGTACTCTTGCCTGGAAAATCCCATGGACAGAGGAGCCTGGCAGGCTACCGTCTCTGGGGTCGCAAAGAGTCAGACACGACTGAGCGACTTTACTTACTACTTACTTTACAATGCAGGAGACCTAGAATCGATTCCTGGGTTGGGAAGATTCCCTGGAGAAGGAAATGGCAACCCACTCCAGTATTCTTGCCAAGAAAATCCCATGGATGGAGGAGCCTGGTGCAGGCTACTGTCCATGGGGTTGCAAAGAGTCGGACACAAGAGAATGACTTCACTTTCACTTTCAGAATGTAATGTGTCACGACAAAAAAGTAGAATAGTGAAGTAAAAGGGTAGCATTACCACTATTTTATAAAGAAGTATAGATGAAGAGAGTACTAACGGAAGAGACATGTTGACCATTATGTTGATGATTACTAGCATTCATCATATGCTCTACATGTAATAAATTTATGCTCAAAGTTGATTAGAACAAATCATTACATTAAAATCTAATTGTATAAATACATGTATCCATTAAAAGTGTACCCATTATAAGTAATCACAGAATGATTCTAGCCTCTAAGTATACTTATTAAAGAGAAAACTACAGTTAGTCTAATTGAAATGCAAAAAAATGTATAAGTGAATAATAAGCTATGGATTTTGTAATTTTGACCTGAATTAAATTTAATTACATTTTATATAAATTACCTTTTTATATAAAGGCATTTTATAGGGTTGGCCCAAAGGTTGGCCAAATCCAAACAAACATTTCAGCCAACTCGATATAACTGACTTATTTGAATAATTTGAATGTTATTTAGTTACTTCAGATATGCCATAATTCAAGTAGCTTCAACACTTCTTTCTAACAACAACAACAGAAAGAATTCCAAATAATGTTTCTGGGAAATATATACATATAAAACATAATATAATTAAACATATTTAAAATTTGGTGGTAAGTTTCCTTTATCAATTCTTTTTGATACATTGAGTAAACCACAATTCACTCCAACCATAGTAGCATCCCTATAAGAAGTTATTAATATTTGGCATATATAAATTAAAAATACTCAAATTTATATTAATACTAATAGTTATTTTAAAACATTTGTTACCAAATAGCTTCCTTTGCCACTGCACTCCCAGCAGGACAAAATATCAAAGGGTAGCTTAATAAAAAGAGATTGCTGAGAGCAGCTGGTATGTGATATGACTGACCATTTGATGTAACTGGTGATTTCTTTAATCAAAAGTACTTAGAATTACACAGCAATTGATTTTGTTTCTTTTCTATTGTGGGCAGTAAACGTTCTTACTTTGATTATTGTTGCAATCTTAAAGACATATTCAAATTCCTAAGAAAACAATGTCAATAACTAAAAGCACAATTATCTTTTACAATAGCAAGTTACATACTATACCTAAGCACAGTTAACATGATTAAAACAATATTTAAAATTTACTTTAAAAATTGGCCCAAGATCACTTTCTTTATTCAAGAATTTCCAACAAATTCTCCATGAAAACTTGTTTTTGTTCTTTCAATTCAATGCTTATAAAATGGCAGCAGAATTCTAGAAGACATATATTATATTCAAAATAAATATTTTAAAAAGTGTAAATGCATATTTCATATGCCTTAATGACTACATGAAGACATTTCTTTGGTAGTATTTGGCATTCACGTCATATAGCCATGCTCCATGTATTATTTAAACATTTTAAAATTACAGTTAGTTAATTTCTGTTCTAAGACATTTTGTTTTATTTAAGAGCTGAGAGTATTTCAAAACTCAAGAAATGCTACTGAGGGCTAAATCACTGATATAAGGTTGCTTATATGTATATCTGGATATATATTCCTATACACAGATATATAACATAATAGTTAATAGAATTCAAAATTTTGAAAAAAAATTAGGCAATAATTTTGTGTTTTTTATATAGGGCATTACTGGAAGTATGACAAACATTAAAAAAAACATAAATTATATATTTGAGATAAAGAATAAATAGATTATTTTGCAGTTACTTTGTATTAAAACTGAACTTTCAAAGAACAATATCCAAATATTCTTTTTTGTTTCAAATAAATCTATCCGTTCATAAAACAATAGTTGAAGAAAATGTAGAGATTCTTAATCAAATTGGCATGACTACATTAATCAAGAATGTATTTTATTAAATCAGTGGTTATGACAGTAGAATAAAAATGAACTTTTCAGACATGTTAACTATAATGAAATTGTTAGAGGCAATATTATTCTCACAGCAGTCTATATCCTTTTTTTTTTTTAACATATAAAATGTTTTCCCTTTTGGAAAGTCTTCCTACATACTAAAGTTGTTACTACCTCAGTGTTAAAAAGCATGACAATGCCAACTTTTACTTCTCTTTGTATTGTTTTAAACTTAGTTACTAACATTGATTCAAAACTGTACACACAAAAAAAGCTTTTATTTGACATCAGGTGTTGGTTCTAGAAAATTTCCTTTGCAACTTCACCTGATTTGTTTCTGAATACAGACAACAGTAACAATAACACTCACAATCACATGCAAAGCGGCCTGCCCATAGGCTAAGTATATATATGTGATATTTTATCTAATTATCATGACAACCTTGTTAGGCAGATATTATTATTAGTAGTGGAAATGAAAATATAATTAATTGTGTTAAAAACTTTCCAATGTTGCACACCCTATAGATGAAGTTAGGGAACTTGAATTCAAATCTTTTGAATTCAACTAATTTCTTCATCAACTAATTTCTTAGAAAGTTTTGAATTTTCTGTCACAGAAACAGAAGTATAGATCAACTGAACAGAGTAGAAAGCCCAGAGATAAATCCATACACCTATGGTCACATAATCTATGACAAAGGTGAGACTATACAATGGAGAAAAGACAGTCTCTTCAACAAGTGGTCCAGGGAAGACTGGACAGCTACATGTAAAAGAATGAAATCAGAACACTTCCTAACACCACACACAAAAATAAACTCAAAATGGATTAATGACTTAAATGTAAGTCTAGACACTAGAATAAACTCTTAGAGGAAAACATATGCAGAATACTTTATGACATAAATCACAGCAAGATCTTTTCTGACCCACCACCTAAAGTAATGGAAATGAAGACAAGAGTGAACAAGTGGGATCTAATTAACCTTGACATTTTACACAGCAAACAAAACCATAAACAAAACAAAAAGACAATCCTCAGAATGGGAGGAAATATTTGCAAATGAAGCAATTGACAAGGGATTAATCTCCAAAATATACAAACTGCTCATACAGTTCAATATTAAACAAATGAACAACCTAATCAAAAACTAGGTGGAAGAGCTAAACAGACACTTCTCCAGAGAAGACATACAGATGGCTAACACACACAAGAAAAATGCTCAATATCACTGTTAGAGAGATACAAACAAAATTACAATGAGATGTCATCTCAGATCAGTCAGAATGATCATCATCAACAAACCTACAAACAACAAATCCTAGAGAGGTTCTGAAGAAAAGGGAATCCCCTTACACTGTTCATGGGAATGTAAACTGATATAGCCTCTAAGGAGAACAGTATGCAGGTTCCTTAAAAAACTAAAAACAGAACTACCATATGACCCAGTAATCCCACTCCTGGGAATATATCCAGAGAAAACCATAATTCAAAAAGATACATTTAAGATATTGTTCATTGCAGCACTATTTACAATAGCCAGGACATGGCAATAACCTAAATGTCTATCAACAGAGGAATAGATAAAGACAATGCAGTACCTGTATACAATGGAATATTGTGTGTGTGTGCTCAGTCACTCAGGTGTGTCCGACTCTTTGCAATTCCATGGACTATAGCCCTCCAGGCTCCTCGTCCGTGGAATTTTCCAGGCAAGAATACTGGAGTGAATTGCCATTATAATTGAATATTATGATTGAATATTACCCAGCCATAAAAAGGAACAAAATTGTGTCATTTATAGAGATGTGGATGGACACAGAAACTGTCATACAGAGTGAATTAAATCAGGAAGACAAAAAACTATATTAATGCATATATGTGGAATCTACAAAAATGGTATATAAATAGATACATACACTTAGAGAACAAACATATGGAACCCAAGGAGGAAAGCAGGGGAGTGAGATGGATTGGGAGATTGTGGATGGCATATATACATTACTACATATACAATAGATAACTAAGGAGAACCTGTTGTATAGCCACAGGGAACTCTACTTGGCACTCTGTGGTGACCTAACTGGGAAAAAATCCAAAGAAGAGAGGAGAGATGATAGATAGATAGATAGATAGATAGATATAGATAGATAGATAGATAGATAGATATAGATAGATAGATAGATAGATAGATAGATAGATAGATAGATAGATAGATAGATAGATAGATAGATAGATAGATAGATGATAGATAGATAGATAGATAGATAGGATTCTATCTATCTATCTATCTATCTATCTATATATAGAATACACCTGCAATGCAGAAGACCTGGGTTCAATCCCTAGGTCGGCAAGATCCCCTGGAGAACGGAAAGGCTACCTACTCCAGTATTCTGGTCTGAAGAATTGCAAGGACTGTATAGTCCATGGAGTTGCAAAGAGTTGGACATGACTGAGCAACTTTCACTCACGGATGTTTCACTTTTCTGTATAGCAGAAACTGACAGAGCAGTGTAAAGCAATTATACTCTAATAAAGAAAATAAACATTTTTTTGAATCTACCTTTATAAAGCTAGTATCAGTTCAGTTCAGTAGCTCAGTTGTGTCCGACTCTTTGCGACCCCATGAACTGCAAGCATCCCAGGCCTCCCTGTCTATCACCAACTCCCAGAGTTTACCCAAACTCATATCCATTGAGTTGGTGATGCCATCCAACCATCTCATCCTCTGTTGTCCACTTCTCCTCCTGCCTTCAATCTTTCCCAGCATCAGGGTCTTTACAAATGAGTCAGCTCTTTGCATCAGGTAGCCAAAGTATTGGAGTTTCAGCTTCAACATCAGTCCTTCCAATAAATACTCAAGACTGATTTCCTTTAGGATGGATTGGTTGGATCTCCTTGCAGTCCAAGGGACTCTCAAGAGTCTTCTCCAACACCACAGTTCAAAAGCATCATTTCTGCATCACTCAGCTTTCTTTACAGTCCAACTCTCACATCCATACATGACTACTGGAAAAACAATAGCCTTGACTAGATGGACCTTTGTTGGCAAAGTAATGTCTCTGCTTTTTAATATGCTGTCTAGGTTGGTCATAACTTTCTTTCCAAGGAGTAAGCGTCTTTTAATTTCATGGCTGCAATCACCACCTGCAGTGATTTTGGAGTTAAAAAAAAAAAAAAATAGTCTGCCACTGTTTGCATTGTTTCCCCATCTATATGCCATGAAGTGATGGGACTAGATGCCATGATCTTAGTTTTCTGAATGTTGAGCTTTAAGTCAACTTTTCCACTCTCCTCTTTCACTTTCATCAAGAGGTTTTTTAGTTCTTCTTCACTTTCTGCCATAAAGGTGGTATCATATGCATATCTGAGGTTATTGATATTTCTCCCAGCAATCTTGATTCCAGCTTGTGCTTCTTCCAGCCCAGTGTTTCTCATGATGTACTCTGCAAATAAGTTAAACAAGCAGGGTGACACTATATAGCCTTGATGTACCCCTTTTCCTATTTGGAACCAGTCTGTTGTTCCATGTCCAGTTCTAACTGTTGCTTCCTGACCTGCATACAGGTTTCTCAACAGGCAGGTCAGGTCAACTGGTATTCCCATCTCTTTAAGAATTTTTCACAGTGTATTGTGTTCCACACAGTCAAAGGCTTTGGCATGGTCAATAAAACAGAAATAGATTATTTTCTGGAACTCTCTTGCTTTTTCGATGATCCAGTGGATGTTGGCAATTTGATCTCTGGTTCCTCTGCCTTTTCTAAAACCAGCTTGAACATCTGGAAGTTCACAGTTCACATATTGCTGAAGCCTGGCTTGGAGAATTTTGAGCATTTCTTTACTAGTGTGTGAGATGAGCGCAACTATGTGGTAGTTTGAGCATTCTTTGGCATTGTCTTTCTTAGGGATTGTAATGAAAATTGACCTTTTCCAGTCCTGTGGTCACTGCTGAGTTTTCCAAATTTGCTGACATATTGAGTGAAGCTCTTTCACAGCATTATCTTTTAGGATTTGAAATAGCTCAGCTGAAATTCCATCACCTCCACTAGCTTTGTTCAAGTGAGCAAGTATAAGCAATTTCAAATAAATCACTGAATACCTACAATGTGCAAAGTCATTCATTTCACATAGACTCCATATCACTAACAAATGTGATATCAATAGTTGATATTGGAGCTTAAATTAAAATTCAGATCATCTGTAACCCACTTAAAATATTTATTAAATAACTCAAAACTCAGGTTACATTCGTTTTTATTAATTGAAACTGGGCTTAATATTTTGTTAGGCTTGACTAAGCAGAAAATATATTTATCATTAAAAGACAACCTATTCTAAATATATTCATCATTTGGGGTGAACACGTATTCATTAATCAAAATGTGTTTAATCTATGTAAAAACTGTCTCACATTGGAGGATATAAAGCACCATTATTTTGAAAAAGTGTCTATGACTGTTCTGTAGGCTTAATTACAAATCATAACATAGCTAATGGTGTCATTTTAATCATTATGTGTTAAATTAATATTTATGAATCAAATATATATGTGAATCACATAAAATATTTAATCCTTAGTTTATTTGATTTATTCATTTACTCATTAGAAAAATATCTACTCTTTTCCTAGGTCGGGAAGATCCACTGGAGAAGGGATAGGCTATCCACTCCAGTATTCCTGGGCTTCCCTTGTGGCTCAGTTGGTAAAGAATCTGCCCGCAATGAGGGAGACCTGGGTTCACTCTCTGGGTTGGGAAGATCCCCCGGAGAACGGAAAGGCTACCCACTCCAGTATTCTGACCTGGAGAATTCCATGGACTGTATAGTCCATGGGGTCGCAAAGAGTCAGACATGACTAAGTGACTTTCACTTTCACTCTTTCCTATCATTACTCTATCTGCTGGGATATATCATGAAAAAAAATTGACTGGCTCCTCATCTTGTAAAATTTATGCTTTAATATGTGAGCCAGGCAATCAACAGGTAAAGCATGAAATAAAAATATAAATACGGTACATCTTTAGAAATCAATGGGTTGTCTGTGAAGGTCTCTCAAAGACACTGACATTTCGAGGAAAACTAAAGGTCACAACCAGGCAGAGTGGTGGTACATTTATTTCAGGGAATATCAATGCCCGAAGTTTCCAAAGTGAAAAAGAGTTCAATGTGTTCTAGGATTGACAGAAGGCCAGTGAAGTGTTTCACAGGGTGAAAGGTGAAACATGGTATGAGATGTGTAGAGGAGAAAGACAGGAGCCTGCCATGCTGAGACTCATAGGCCAAAGCGAGTGTTATGGACAGAAGACACTGACAGGTCGCTAAGAGGGGAACCATACCCTCTGGTTTACACAGCATAAAGATAACTCCAGGGCCTTTGTAGGAAATGGATTGTGGAGGAATGGGGTAAAAGTGGGGAGAGGATGACAGTAATTCAGTCTATTATGATAGTTCATCACATAAAATGGTGATGCTTGGACAAGGGTGGAGTTAAGAGAGTTATCAAGAACTGGACACATTTGAGCAAAGACCTGCCTAGATTTCTGGATCGAGTTTTTGACTTAATAATAATAATACAAACAACAAAACCCTAAGTTCTGCTTAGGGAAGGAAGATCAAGGGAAATTCTGCCTGCCTCGGCATCCCATGACACGTGCTGCTAAGACTAAGTGATTGTTCGGATTAATTGAGTACTTTTGCTCAGGGGCTGTTGAGAGTGTGTGCAGTAGTAGGAGAGGCAGGCGAGGAGCAGGAGGTGGGGGCTGCCCCGTTTGGCACCGGGCCCTGCTGCTGAGGCTCCTGTTGTCTGCCTCTGAGGCTCAGATCCCACCAGGCCTCTCGAGTGCTCTAACGGTTACAACTCCTAATAGTTAGAACAGAAACATCTGGGCTGAGATGCAAAACGAAAGGAGAAGTCCATTTCTGAGTAAAAATAAATGACTACTATGGCTACTGAAAAAGAGAGAAAAATTCAAGAAACTCATTTCCTTTGAGTTTCACTAGATGATGCTCTTGCAGATTTTCTTCCATCCCTCTAATGCTCCTTTTCAGTTTCCTTTGACGGCCTTTTCATTTACAGTCTAGCTCTAAATATTAAAGTCTAGCTCTCAACTTTACTTACCCAACAATTTTGACCTAGGCTCTTTTAAGGAAAAAGCCTTCATTTCCAAGACTTCAAATATTTATAACTGATACATGTAATATATTTCATTCATAAGCATCTGAGTTCCAAATCAGTTTATCCTGGCTCTTAACATTGCCTTCTTAGCAACATCTCTAATACAATATATTAAAAACCAAATTCTTGTTCTTCCTTACACTGGAGTGTTTTAGTGAAACTTCAAACCATCTAAGTTTCAATTAAAGCCAGATATATTCATTTAAGTCTTAAGACTTCCCTCTCTACTGCTTGTCCAGCTCCCTTACTCAAAACTTGCCATCCATCTGGTCCGATTTCTGATTTCTAACGCTTCAAGCACTTTCATAATTCAGAGCCCCTTGAATACTGTATTCTCTGCCAAGGATCATCTCCTTCTCCTCATTCTTGCTTCATCTTTGATGAAGAGTAATTTCTACTCAGTGTCTAGAAGGAACCATAAATATCACTTTATCAAAAAGGTCTTATGCAATATGCCCTCAATCTACATTTTTTTCTTACATTTTCCCAAAGAACTCCCCATCTATTTTTTTGCAAAACATTTATCATTGTTTGTCATGATACTTTTGTCATTATATTTTGTTTAAAATAATCTTAACCACTAGACCATATACTACACAACAGCATCAATCTTACCTATTTTACTAACTACTATATTCTTGGGGCATACAGCTACTGCTAAAGGTCTGTACTTCAAAGGTAAGTGCCATAAGAATTACTACTTTATTTTGTTTGCAGTATAGAAAAAAAATCTTTTTTAAAGAATAATTCCTAATGAGTTAAAATTAACTATCTTTTTAGTTAATAAAAGTAAAAAAGCACCTTTAAAACATATTGAACAAATTGAACTACAGCAATAAAACATGATATGTGTGATTAATGCAGTTTCTGGAGTTTTAGTCAATTTTTTAAAAAAGATTGCACCTGGATGAGGAGTTATTTAAAAAATTACACAAATGTTACAGTCATTGCTTTTCTCACTTTTATTCTTGCAAATATTTGAATTACTTTCACTGATAGGTGCTTGAGCAAATGGCTATTCACTAGTGATATGCCATTTCTTTTGTGATATAGTTTATTAGTTTGAAATTAGGAATTGAACATTTAAAAATGTTCAAGAACACAGAAATTCCTAAAATCTTGAAATCTGGACATTGTAGTAGGTTGAGATAATCTTAGGCAATTACTAAATTACTATTCAACAGATTAAACCTTTCTTAAATAGGAGAATATGAAAATAAAATACAGACAAAATATGGAGAATATTTACTAAATAGGTTATTTTAAACAATTCTAATTTTTTCCTAAAATTATACAACACAATTTTATTTAAATATGTCATTTAAATAGTTTCTAAAATTTGTTGAAATTTTAACCATACTAATAATTTTTAATGATTTATGATTATTATCTAACAAAGCTTATAATTTGAAGAACAACCTAATAGTATTTAAGATGGTAAATATTATTTTCTTTTAGGAAGTTCTTCACTTATTTGTTGATTTATTTTACTCTTTTAAGTAACTGAAAGTGAATTTTATGGAAGTCCAAAATCAGATATGCAAAACTCAGTAAGTAAGAACATAAGATATTCAGAGCAACATTTTCTCATCAATTTATATTTTGTTCTCTTTATTATGCACACTTAAAACTGCATGAATCCTGCATTTCTTAGTAATATGAAAATGTGGGTGGGAGAATCTCTACTACACTGATAATTAAATGATTGTGGTATGTAATTCCTTGTAATTTCTTCTATACTTCACTCTTTATACGATTTATTTGTAACCAGTGAAGTTTCACAAAATACAGTTATCTGTAAAACGTTCAAAGATCCTTCATCCTTTCCAACATGTCAGGAAAATCAGCCCTGAAAAGACCATGATAAAACTTCCAAGATCTAGCTAAGTGCCCTAGTATTGTTTTCTCCTCCTCTCCTCCTGTTTCCCTGAAAATTAAAATCAAGTTGCTCTGTCTGCAAAGCAGTTCTCCAGATGTCTCCAAGACTAAGTGTAAATGACAGATGAAGCATAAAAATGGAAACAGCTTGAGAAAAATGAACCAGGTTGAACTCAATGTAGTGTGTACAGTCTTGCCTTAATTTTCTTACCAACACCTGTTAGGATCGATATAAATGATAAAACTCAGATCATTAGTCCTAAAATGAAATTCTATTAAAGAAAATATCACACAGTGTAGCTTTTTTTTTTTTTTAAATGCTCACTCATTCAGTTTCAGTAGTGCTAAGTCATTAAAAAATAATCTTAAAGGTCTGTACAAACTGAGCCATGGATATTTGTTTTTTCTAAAATCTTAAATATACACTCTTAAATAGTGGGGGAGATGAATAATAAAGGCTTCCTGCAGTTAAGAAAATAAACAATTACAACTGCCACTACATCAAAAGTGATCACAGTTTTCTTAGAAAGGGAGAAAGAAGACAGAAACACCCTAGAGGATTTTCCAACTCTTCCTTAGCCATGGATAAACATTATAAAGAAAAAATGCAGGGACTGTGGTTCAGTTATCAAAACATATAATCAACATCCAAAAAATCCATTCTTCTCTTTTTCATAGGATTATTGATTTTATAATTTGAAATAAATTATAAAACCTTACTCAGTTAAACATACTTGACATGTTATTTTCTCTTTCTAATAAGTTGCTAGTTTATTTCTCCTAAAGCAAATTCCTTGAAGTAAATTATATTAATATTTTATTATATTTTCTATTAGCTAATATTTTGAATTATTTATACTTAGCCCCTGCCTTTTCTACTCTCTTTGACTGAATTGTTCTTCCTCAATCCCTGCATGCTTTCTCTTTCTTGACAATAGGTCTTCCTCATCTCCTTATCCATAGTACACCCTTCCCATAAGTCATTATACTTTTCCCATTATTTTCTTTATAACAGGTCACCAGTTAAAAAATAACTACTTGTTAGTTATTTTCTGTCTTCTCTCTTAGGAGAATATCTTGGCCAAAATACAAAGAACTTGCCTCTTTGAAATGCTACAGCCTTTTTACAGACAGTAGGCACTTAAATCCTCAGGGCCACTAAAGCTGTTGGTATAAAGATGGTGCTTAATAAGTCTTAGTTGAAACTGAAAGAAAATAAGAAGAAAGAATGAAAAAAAGAAAGAAGGAAGAGAATAAGAAGTGCAATGAAAGAGTTAAGCAATAACCTTTTATTTTTTGGCCACATGGCTTGTGGGATTTTAGTTCCTTGACTAGGGATTGAAGCCAGACCACAGCAGTGAAAGCTCCAAGTACTAACCACTGGACCACCAAAGAAATTCCAACCACTTTGAATATAGTGGATCTACTTTCAAAGGTTTATTCCAAAGAAAGAAGTAAAAATAACACTTATTTACAAGGTACAGTTCATTTTTCTAATTAATTTTTAAATGGTGGTGTAGTTGGTTTATAATATTATATTAGTTTCAAATAAACAACACAGTGATTCAAAATTTTTATAGATTATACTCCATTTAATTCCTGTGCTGTACAACATATCCTTGTCATTTATTAATTTATTTATTATTTTTATTGGGATATAATTAGCAATGATGTGTTAATTACAGGTGTACCACTAAGTGATTCAGTTATAACCATATAAGTATCTAGTCTTTTTCAAATTATTTTCTTATATAGGTTATTTTGCAGAACATTGAGCCAAGTTCCTTGTACTATACAGTAGGTTCTTGCTGGTTATCTATTTCAAATAAAAGTGTGCACCTGTCAATCCCAAATTCCCAATCTATCCCTCTGCCCAAATATTCTCCCCCTCTGCCCCACAGTAACCATAAGTTTTCTAGATCTGTGAGTCATTATCTGTTCTGTAATTGAATTCATTTCTATCATATTTTTCAATTCTGCATATAAGTAATATCATACAACATTTGTCTTTGTCTGATTTACTTCCCTTAAAATAATATTCTACTTTCATTCATAAGGCTTAATTTTAAACTTTCCAATGTGCCAGCTTTTTCTCTATTCTTTAAAAATATAATTATTACAAAGAAAAACCAATATTTTTCTTTGATGCACAGTCTATGAATTCAACTTAAAATTAATTTATAAATTTGTGTAACAGCCACCACTACTAGAATTACAATAGTTCCATCACTGTTAGAATTATAGAATGGTTCCATCATCCTTAAAAATCCCTCAGGCGGCCCCACTGTAGTCAAAGCCTCTCACCACCACTAATGCTTAGAAACCACTTATCTGTTCTCCTTCCTTACAGTTTCTCCTTTTAAAGGATGTAGTATCAATAGGTTAATACAAAATGTAACTATCTGAGGCTTGACTTTGATGCAGCATTATGTGTTTGAGACTCATTCACCATTGTGTTTACTCACAGTTGGTTTCATTTTATTAACATGTAGCAGTTCACCAATGGATATGTAAGAATATGTTTTATTGAAGGATGTATTGGCTGATTCCAATTTTTGGCAAATATGAATAAAGCTGAAAAAACATTTTCCAGACAAGCTTTTTATGTTAGCATAAATTTTAACTTTCTCAAGGTAAAAAAAAAAAAAAGAATAGATCTTCCATATTGAATACTAAATGCATGCTCAATTTTACAAGAAATTGCCAAAGTGTCTACTTTGTATTATTTTGCATCACCAGCAGCAATACCATATCCTCACTGTTAGTAATACTAACTCTGTGTGTGTTTGTGTGTATGTGCTTGTGTGATTTTCATTCTAAGACTTGTGCTGTGGTATCTCAGTGATGTTTGTTTTCTTATTGATAAGTTCTGAGAACTCTTTATATATTCTACATGGAATTAACATGCTTGCACCTTTTTCTTCTAGTTGCTTAGTCTGCCTTGAGATTCTTAAATGGTGTCTTTGGCATAGCAAACATTTTTAATATTGATTAAATTCTACTTGCCATTTTATTATTTTACTGATACTGCATTTGGTATGACATCTATAACCTCTTTGCCTAACCCAATTTCATGAAAATGTTTTCAAGTTTTCCTCACAAAAGGTTAGTAGTTTTACATTTTATAATTCAATCTGTCATACACTGAAATGTTTTGTATTATACCTGAGGTATAGCTCAAGGTGAATTTAAAATAATATGTAAATCTCCAAGTATGTCCATTTGCCTAAAAGCCTATCATTTTTTCTATTAATTGACTTTACAGTTTTGTGAAAAATCAATTTTTCACATGCTTGTGTGCATTTCTTGAAATCTGCTATAGATCTATATGCCTATCGTTCTGCAAATACTACATTTTCTTACTACTACAGCTTTATTTTAAATATCAGAATTGGGAAATATAAGTCCTACAACTTTTTTTCTTTTCCAAAAGCGACATAGATATTCGTGTTTTTTGCCTTTCCATATACATTTTGGAGTATCTACAGAAATAGTGGGATTTTGTTTTGAAATTGCATTTTGGGAAAATTGACATGTATAGTGAGTCTTTCCATTATTTGTTCTTTATTTCTGTTTGTTTTTTTAGTATCTTGTAGTTATCAGCATGCAAATCAAGCATATGTTTTATTAGATTTACATCAGCAAACTTCATTTTTTGGAGCAGTTTAAAGTAATATTTTAAAAGTAATGTCCAATTGTTGATTACTAGTATATAGAAATACTGTCGAATTTGGTAGCCTGTACTTATTATACTCATTTATTACTTTTAGGGGTTTGATTTAGGTCATACCTGAATGGTCTAGTGGTTTTCTCCACTTTCTTCAGTTTCAGTCTGAATTTGGCAATAAGGAGTTCATGATCTGAGTCACAGTCAGCTCCTGGTCTTGTTTTTGTTGACTGTATAGAGCTTCTCCATCTTTGGCTGCAAAGAATAGAATCAATCTGATTTCGGTGTTGACTATCTGGTGATGTCCATGTGTAGAGTCTTCTCTTGAGTTGTTGGAAGAGGGTGTTTGCTATGACCAGTGCGTTCTCTTGACAGAACTCTTTTAGCCTTTGCCCTGCTTCATTCTGTACTCCAAGGCCAAATTTGCCTGTCACTCCAGGTGTTTCTTGTCTTCCTACTTTTACATTCCAGTCCTCTATAATGAAAAGGACATCTTTTTTGGTTATTAGTTCTAGAAGGTCTTGTAGAACTTCATAGAACCATTCAACTTCAGCTTCTTCAGCATTACTGGTCAGGGCATATACTTGGATTACTGTGATATTGAATGGTTTGCCTTGGAAACAAACAGAGATCATCTGTTGTTTGTTTTTGAGATTCCACCCAAGTACTGGATTTCAGACTCTTTTGTTGAATATGAAGGTTATTCCATTTGTTTTAAGGGATTCTTCCCCACAGTAGTAGATATACTAGTCATCTGAATTAAATTCGCCCGTTCCAGTACATTTTAGTTCACTAATTCCTAAATGGTTGATGTTCACTCTTGCCATCTCCTGTTTGACCACTTTCAACTTACCTCGATTCATGGACCAAACATTGCAGGTTCCTATGCAATATTATTCTTTACAGCATCAGACTTTACTTCCATCAACAGTCACATCCACAACTTGGTGTTTTGCTTTGGCTCCAGCTCTTTGTTCTTTCTAGAGCTATTTCTCCACTCTTCTTCGGTAGCATATTGGGTACCCACCAACCTGGGGAATTCATCTTTCAGGGTCATATATTTTTGCCTTTTTATATACTTCATGGGGTTCTCAAGGCAAGAATACTGAGGTGGTTTGCCATTTCCTCCTCCAGTGGACAGTATTTTGTTAGAACTGTCCACCATAACCTGTCCTTCTTGGGTGGAGCTACTCAGCATGGCTTATTGTTTCATTGACTTAGACAAAGCTGTGATCCATGTCATCAGTTTGGTTATTTTTCTGTGATTGTGGTTTTCATTCTGTATGACCTCTGATGGATAAGGATTAGAAGCTTGTGGAAGCTCCTTGATGGGAGGGACTGGTGGTGGAGGAATCCGGGTCTTATTCTGATGGGCAGGGCCATGCTCAGTAAATATTTAATCCAATTTTCTGTTGATGTGCAGGGCTGTGTTCCCACCCCGTTGCTTAGCCTGAGGCCAAACTATGGTAGGGGTAATGGCCCTAATGGTGACCTCCTTTAAAAGGACTTATGCCAGCACTGTTGCATTCAGTGTCCCTTTCAGCTGGAAGGCCTCAGTGGAGCCACGCCTCTTCCAGAGACTCCTGGACACTCACAGGCAAGCCTGGCTCAGTCTCTTGTGGAGTCACTGCTCCTTTCTCCTGGGTCCTGGTGTGCATAAGGGTTTGTTTGTGCCTTCTCAGAGTCTGTTTCCCTGTCCTGTGGAAATTCTATAGTCAAATCCCACTGGCCTCCAAAGTCAAATTCTCTGGGGGTTACCAGTCCCTTTGTTGGATCCCCAGGTTGGGAAATCTATTGTGGGTCCTAGAACTTTTGTAACAGCATGTGAAGTTCTTTGCTATAATTGTTCTGCAGTTTGTGTGTCGTCTGCTCAGTGGCTCTGTGGTGGAGCTAATGGCAACCTTCTCCAAGAGGACTTATGCACATGGTGTGCCTCCCAGGTCTGCTGAAGTCGGAGCCTCCTCCCTATCAGGCCACTGCAGGAGACATTCAAACATTCAAAGACAAGTCTGGGTCAGTCTCTGTAGAGTCTCTGGGTCCTGGTTTGCACAAGGTTTTGTTTGAGTCCTCCGAGGTTTCTGGTGGGTATGGGGTTTTGATTCTAAATACAATCCGCCCTTCTTACAGTCTTGTTGGGGCTTCTCCTTTGTCCTTGGATGTGGAGTGTCTTTTTTTGATGAGACCTAACATTCTCCTGTTGGTGGTTGTTTAGCAGCAAGGTGCAATTTTGGAGTTCTCACAGAAGAAGATGAGTGCATGTTTTTCTACTCCACCATCTTAGACTAAGTCTAGTTCCAAACAGGGAAAGCAGAAAACAAGGCTGTATATTGTCACCTGCTTATTTAACTTCTATGCAGAGTACATCATGCAAAATGCCAGGCTGGATGAAGCACAAACTGGAATCAAGATTACCTGGAGAAATATCAATAACCTCAGATATGCAGATGATACCACCCTTAAGGCAGAAAGCAAAGAAGAACCAAAAGAGCCTCTCGATGAAAGTGAAAGAGGAGAGGGAAAAAAGTTGGCTTAAAACTCAACATTCAAAAAACTAAGATCATGGCATCCGGTGCCATCATTTCATGGCAAATAGATGGGGAAACAGTGGAAACAGTGACAGACTTTATTTTTTGGGGCTCCAACATCACTGCAGATGGTGACTGCAGCCATGAAATTAAAAGATGCTTGCTCCTTGGAAGAAAGGCCATGGCAAACCTAGACAGCATATGAAAAAGCAGAGACATTACTTTGACAACAAAGGTCCATCTAGTCAAAGCTATGGTTTTTCCAGTAGTCATGTATGGATATGAGAGTTGGGACTATAAAGAGAGCTGAGCACTGAAGAATTGATGCTTTTGGACTGTGGTGCTGCAGAAGACTTGAGAGTTCCTTGGATATCAAGGAAATCAAACCAGTCAATCCTCAAGTGAATCCATCCTGACTATTCATTGGGAGGACTGATTCTGAAGCTGAAACTCCAATACTTTGGCCAACTGAGGTGAAGAACTGACTCATTGGAAAAGACCCTGATGCTGGTAAAGATTGAAAGCAGGAGATATGGATGACAGAGGACTAGATGGTTGGATGGCATCATTGACTCGATGGACATGAGTTCTAGTAAGCTCTGGAAGTTGGTGATGGACAGGGAAACCTGAAGTGTTGCAGTCCATGGAGTTGCAAAGAGTCGGACATGACTGAGAGACTGAACTGACAGAATATTTTAGGAGCTCTTTGGTAGAATTCTTGAAATTTTCAATTTGGAAAATCGTATCTGCCAAGGTAGGAATTTTCCCTTCCTTTACAAATGGTGACGTGCTTTTCCTTATTGCAATGGCCAAGACTGTATTAATCATCCTGAGTAATAGCAATGAGAGTGCATATCTTTGTCTTGTTCGTGATCCTAGAGCAAAAGCATTTAGTGTTTCTTTTTTTTTTTACACTTTTTTTTTTTTTTATTAGTTGGAGGCTAATTACTTTACAACATTTCAGTGGGTTTTGTCATACATTGATATGAATCAGCCATAGATTTACACTTATTCCCCATCCCGATCCCCCCTCCCACCTCCCTCTCCACCCGATTCCTCTGGGTCTTCCCAGTGCACCAGGCCCGAGCACTTGTCTCATGCATCCCACCTGGGCTGGTGATCTGTTTCACCATAGATAATATACATGCTGTTCTTTCGAAACATCCCACCCTCACCTTCTCCCACAGAGTTCAAAAGTCTGTTCTGTACTTCTGTGTCTCTTTTTCTGTTTTGCATATAGGGTTATCATTACCATCTTTCTAAATTCCATATATATGTGTTAGTAGCATTTAGTGTTTCAACCATGGATGCTATTTTTAGGTTTTTGCTAATGTCCTTCAACAGGATCAGAAATAACTTTTCTCCTCCCAGTCTATGAAGTGTTTTATCTTAACAGATATTGAGTTTCATCAAATATTTCTGCATCATTTGTTATGACCATTTTTTTAATAATCATTTTTATTCTTATGAAATTATGGATTACACTGATTATTTTTTGAAACTTGATAGGCCTTTTACTTTCTGGATAATCCTCATTTAGTGGTCATGGATTTCATGTATTGCTGGTTTAATTTGTTGATATATTGTAAGGATTTAGTTCTTATTTTCCTAAAGGGTACTGGTTTATAGTTCTCTTTCCTTCAATAGCTTTGGATGACTTTGGTATCAGGGTAACACTGATGTCAAATAAGGAACTGGGAATAGTTTCTTTCTCATTTATTTTTTGAAAGTGATTTTGTAGAACCATCATTGATTACAAAAAAAAAAAAAAAAACCTTTGCAGAATTTGCAATCAAAATAGCGATTTTTTTTTCAGATGGTATTTAATTTTGAAATAAATTTCTTTACAGACACAGAACTATTCAGGTTATATGTTTATCCTTGGGTGGATTTTGGTATTAGGATTTCAAGGAATTGTTGGTTGATTTAATCTACATTGCTGAGTCTATGGACATGGAGTTTTTCATAGTATTCTCCTTCTGATATTCCTCTTCATAGTATTCCTTATCATATCGGTGGGGTATACAGAGACAGTCTCTCTTTCATTACCATGATTATAATGTCTCTTGTGTCCTTGTATTTGTTGATCAATTTGGCTAGAGTTTACCAATTATATTAATATTTTCAATGAGCCAGCTTTTGTGTTTATTGATTTTCTGTACTGTTCATAATTTTCTGCATCATTGATTTCTGCTCTTATTAGTTTTATTTTCCATTCGTTTGGGAAATATTTTGTTCTAGTTTCTGAAAACAGAATGTTAGATTGATCATTCTAATTTTCTAATATAAGCAAGTTAATACTATAAATGTTGTTACAAAATAATTTAGCTGCAACTCACACATTTTGGTATGTGTACTTTTATTTTGTCCACTTTAAACTATTTCTACTTTTCTTGAGATTTTCCTTTTACCAGTGTATTACTTATGTGTCTTATTTACTTTCAAAGTGATTTTGAAGATTTCTTTATATTTTTCCATTATTTGTTTTTAATTTTTTATGGTCAGGGAACATAATTGTTAAGGTTTGTTTCACAAACAAGGATAAGCTTGACAATATCCCACATATACTTCAAAATACTATGTATTCTATTTGATCACATAAAATTATATAATTATCAATGAGTTCAATTCTGTTGACTCAAATATTATCTCTTTGTTTTCTATCTACTTTAATGATCTACTATTTTAAATATAGTATTGAAGTATACTACTGTGACTGTGGATTTTCTCTTTTCTCCTTTCAGTTTTATCAGTTTTGCTTCAAATGTTTTGAAGTTCTATTGTTAGGTTTATACATATTAAAATTTATATATCTTCTTGGAGAAATGATCCTTTTCTTTTTGTGCAGTGCCAAGGAAAATCCACTTCTATGAAGTCTACATTGCTTGATGTAAATATGGCTTGATGTAAATATGATGTAAATACTGCTACTTGTTTTTGACTAATATTTACATGGTATATATAGTTTTAGGTCCTTTTACATTAACCTATCTATAACATTAACTTTATTTTTATTTTTTATTTTTTTCCCTTTATTTTTATTAGTTGAAGGCTAATTATTTTACAATATTGTAGTGGTTTTTGCCATACATTGACATGAATCAGCCATGGATTTACATGTGTTCCCCATCCCGAACCCCCCTCCCACTTCCCTCCCCATTCCATCCCTCTGGGTCGTCCCAGTGCACCAGGTCCGAGCACTTGTCTCATGCATCCAACCTGGGCTGGCATTCTGTTCCACACTTGATAATATACATGGTTTGATGCTGTTCTCACAGATCATCCCACCCTCGCCTTCTCCCATAGAGTCCGAAAGTCTATTCTGTGCAACTGTGTCTCTTTTTCTGTCTTGCATATAGGGTTATCGTTACCATCTTTCTAAATTCCATATATATGCATTAGTATACTATATTGGTGTTTATCTTTCTGGCTTACTTCACTCTGTATAATGGGCTCCAGTTTTATCCATCTCATTAGAATTCATTCAAATGTATTCTTTTTAATGGCTGAGTAATATCCCATTGTGTATATGTACCACAGCTTCCTTATCCATTCGCCTGCTGATGGGCATCTAGGTTGCTTCCATGTCCTGTCTATTATAAACAGTGCTGCGATGAACATTGGGGTGCACATGTCTCTTTCAGATCTGGTTTCCTTGGTGTGTATGCCCAGAAGTGGGATTGCTGGGTCATATGGCAGTTCTATTCCAGTTTTTTAAGGAGTCTCCACACTGTTCTCCATAGTGGCTGTACTAGTTTGCATTCCCACCAACATTGTAAGAGGGTTCCCTTTTCTCCATACCCTCTGCAGCATTTATTGCTTGTAGACTTTTGGATAGCAGCCATCCTGACTGGCGTGTAGTGGTGCCTCATTGAGGTTTTGATTTGCATTTCTCTGATAATGAGTGGTGTTGAGCATCTTTTTATGTGTTTGTTAGTCATCTGTATGTCTTCTTTGGAGAAATGTCTGTTTAGATCTTTGTCCCATTTTTTGATTGGGTAATTTATTTTTCTGGAATTGAGCTGCAGGAGTTGCTTGTATATTTTTAAGATTAATCCTTTGTCTGTTTCTTCATTTGCTATTATTTTCTCCCATTCTGAAGGCTGTCTTTTCACCTTGCTTATGGTTTCCTTTGTTGTGCAAAAGCTTTTAAGATTCATTTGGTCCCATTTGTTTATTTATGCTTTTATTTCCAATATTCTGGGAGGTGGGTCATAGAGGATCTTGCTGTGATTTATGTCGGAGAGTGTTTTGCCTATGTTCTCCTCTAGGAGTTTTATAGTTTCTGGTCTTACATTTAGATCTTTAATCCATTTTGAGTTCATTTTTGTGTATGGTGTTAGAGAGTATTCTAGTTTCATTTTTTACAAGTGGTTGACCAGTTTTCCCAGCACCACTTGTTAAAGAGGTTGTCTTTTTTCCATTCTATATTCTTGCCTCCTTTGTCGAAGATAAGGTGTCCACAGGTACGTGGATTTATCTCTGGGCTTTCTATTTTGTTCCATTGATCTATATTTCTGTCTTTGTGCCAGTACCATACTGTCTTGATGACTGTGGCTTTGTAGTAGAGCCTGAAGTCAGCCAGGTTGATTCCTCCAGTTCCCTTCTTTCCCAAAATTGCTTTGGCTATTCAAATTTTTTTTGTATTTCCATACAAATTGTGAAATTATTTGTCCTAGTTCTGTGAAGAATACCGTTGGTAGCTTGATAGGGATTGCATTGAATCTATAGTTTGCTTTAGGTAGAATACTCATTTTCGCAATATTGATCCTTCCAATTTATGAACACAGTATATTTCTC
This sequence comes from Cervus canadensis, assembly GCF_019320065.1. Classification (NCBI taxonomy): domain Eukaryota; kingdom Metazoa; phylum Chordata; class Mammalia; order Artiodactyla; family Cervidae; genus Cervus; species Cervus canadensis. The sequence continues at coordinate 25,240,067 of NC_057389.1, read as the reverse complement.
CATATATTTGTGTCCTCTTTGATTTCTTTAATCACTGTTTTATATTTTTCTATGTATAGGTTTTTTGTTTCATTAAGTAGATATATTCCTAAGTATTTTATTCTTTTTTTGCAATGGTGAATGATATTGTTTCCTTAATTTCTCTTTCTGTTTTCTCTTTGTTAGTGTATAGTAATGCAACGGATTTCTGTGTGTTAATTTTATATCCTGCAACTTTACTATATTCATTGATTAGCTCTAGTAATTTTCTGGTAGAGTCTTTAGGGTTTTCTATGTAGAGGGTCATGTCATCTGCAAACAGTGAGAGTTTCACTTCTTCTTTTCCTATCTGGATTCCTTTTATTTCCAGGAATAGAATGAACATACCTGAACATAATAAAAGCTATATATAAAAAACCCACAGCAAACATTATCCTCAATGGTGAAAAATTGAAAGCATTTCCCCTAAAATCAGTAACAATACAAGGGTGCCCACTCTCACCACTACTATTCAACATAGTTTTGGAAGTTTTGGCCACAGAAATCAGAGCAGAAAAAGATATAGCATTAACTTTAAAGTGGGGAACAACAGGAACCTGCTGCATAGCACAGGGAACTGTATTTAATATCTTGTAAACATCTATAGCAGAAAAGAATCTGAATACACACACACACTCACACACACACACACACACTGTGTTTGTTGCTCAGTCGTGTCGACTCTTTGTGACCCCATGGAGTATAGCCCACCAGGTTCCTCTATCTGTGGAATTCTCCAAGCAAGAATACTGGAGTGGGTTACCATTTCTTACTTCAGGGATCTTCCCAATTCAGGGATCAAACCCAGGTCTTCTGCACTGCAGGCAGATTCTTTACCATCTGATCCACCAGGGAAGCCTATATATATATATATGGCTTCAGTTATATATCACTTCTCTGTACACCTGAAATATTGCAAATTAGTAGTATTTAAATTAAAATGTTAACAAATAATAAAGAGTGTTTCTTAGATACAGCTTGCAGTTATATCTCTTTTATTTGTCTAATAAATAATCCCCATCTTTTGACTGGATTGTATGGGCCACTTACATTTAATTTAATTACTGATATATTGAATTTATATCTATCTCAAAGTATTAAAAGGTATTTTGAACATGAGGTGCAGAAATTGAGGTTATCCCATGCTACTTCTAATATAATTCTTAGGAATAGTAATGGCACTGTGGATTAAATACTGGTCAGAATTATCAGGCAGAGAATTACATACCCAGAAACCAGTTAAATTAAGATGCTTACAACAGTTTCAAAGAGCCACGCCAAAGAATTAATTTTGGAGGGGAAGCCTTCAGGGACTTCTTTTGAGTCTAGTATGGGAGATATGAGAGTGAAAAAATTATAGAAAATACACCACCTTTGTATTTGTATTTTGTCATCTGGTTTCTTTCCTCAATTGACCTGCTACAAGATGCTCTATATTTTCTCTGTGAACCCATGGGAGAGACAAAGTAAAGTGAAATCACACCATCTTAGAACAATATCAGATACATATGAAAATCTACTTACATAACTGAAATGTAAATGCCAAAACTTCTAAATAGAAGTCTTTATATAAATGACTTGTGGGTATAATTATTTAATAGAATAATATGTACTATTCTTGAAAAGTTATAGAGGAACATTTAATCACTGCTAAAATGCTTACAGATTTCTCAGGAGACAGGTAAGGTGGTCTGGTATTCCCATCTCTTTAAGAATTTTCCACAGTTGTTTTTCCATCTTATCTGCTTCCTGAGAAACCTGTATTCAGGTCAAGAAGCAACAGTTAGAGCCAGATGTGGGACAATGGGCTGGTTCCAAATTGGGAAAGGAGTACGTCAAGGCTGCACCTTGCTTATTTAATTTCTATTCAGAGTATCATGAAAATACCAGACTGGATGAAGCACAAGCTACAATCAAGATTGCAAGGAGAAATATCCATAACCTCAGATATGCACGTAACACCACCCTTATGGCAGAAATTGAAGAGGAACTAAAGAGTCTCTTGATGAAAGTGAAAGGAGAGTGTAAAAGTTGGCTTAAAACTCAAGTCAGAAAACTAAGATCATGGCATCCAGTCCCATCACTTCATGGCAAATAGATGGGGAAACAGTGTAAACAGTGACAGACTTTATTTTTGGGGGCTCCAAAATCACTGCAGATGGTGACTGCAGCCATGAAATTAAAAGATGCTTGCTCCTTGGAAGAAAAGCTATGACCAGCATAGACAGCATGTTAAAAAGCAGATACATCACTTTACCAACAAAGGTCCATCTAGTCAAAACTATGGTTTTTCCAGTAGTCATGTATGGATGTGAAAGCTGGACCATAAAGAAAGCTGAGCACTGAAGAATTGATGCTTTTGAACTGTGGTGTTGGAGAAGACTCTTGGGAGTTCTTTGGACTGCAGGGAGATCCAACCAGTCAATCCTAGAGGAAATCAATCCTGGATACTCATTGTAAGGATTGATGCTGAAGCTGAAGCTCCAATACTTTGACCACCTGATATGAAGAACTGACTCATTTGAAAAGACTCTGACGCTGGGAAAAATTGAAGGCAGGAGGAGAAGGGGACGGCAAAGGATGAGATGGTTGTATGGCATTACTGAGTTGATGGACATGAGCTTGAGAAAGCTCTGGCAGTTGGTGATGGACAGGGAAGCCTGGAAGTCCATCGGGTCTCAAAGAGTTCGACATGACTGAGCAACTGAACTGAAATTATTTACAATAGATTGCCACATGAAGAAGTGTTTTACCATAGATAGATATTATGTTCTCATTTACTGTTATATGATTATTAAAGGGTTTCCACATGAAGCAAATATGGTGATATTCAATGTGTATATAAAAAAAACCAAAACAACATCAAAAAATAATATTAGATGTGAAAAAAATGATAAAATTTAAATGAAAGACAAATCCACAATTAAAGCTGTAGACATCAACATCCTTCTCTACATGTGATTAAAAAAAATGACAGAGAAGTATATTCACACATATTGCACCAAAGTCAACATCCTGGTTTTGATATCATATTCTAGATATGCTGGATATAAGATGTAACCATTGGAGAGAAACTGGGTGAAGAGCTTCTCTGTACTCTCTTTAACTTCCTGTAATTCTCATTATTTTTGAGAGTTATTTCCAGAAATTCCCCCTGAGATCTGAATTAGCAAATACTAAACAAAACTCCTAGGACTAACCGTGGGTTAGGTTCCTTGAACCTTTGGTCAAAACATTTTTAAAACTAATTAATCACTACATAACCTTGCTTTATGTATATTTCTGTTTAAAGACACCTTACTTAATATGGGTTTCTTTTAAATAATTACTTATATAAAGTATTGCTGTAATAATAAAATGCTAGCTGCGAAGAATTTAGTGATTTCCTGACCCTGGGTTCAGTTCAGTTCAGTTGCTCTATCGTATTCAACTCTTTGTGACCCCATGGACTTCAGCACACCAGGCCTCCCTGTTCATTGTCAACTCCCAGACTTTACTCAAACTCATGTCCATTGAGTCGGTGGTGCCACCCAGTCATTTCATCCACTGTCCTCCCCTTCTCCTCTTGCCTTCAATCTTTCCCAGCATCAGGGTCTTTTCAAATAAGTCAGTTCTTCACATCAGGTGGCCAAAGTATTGGAGTTTCAGCTTCAACATCAGTCCTTCCAATGAATATTCAGGACTGACTTCCTTTAGGATGGACCGGTTGGATCTCCTGTAGTCCAAGGGACTCTCAAGAGTCTTCTCTAATACCACAGTTCAAAAGCATCAATTCTTTGGTGCTCAGCTCTCTTTATAGTCCAACACAAACATCTATACATGTCCACTGGAAAAACCATAGCTTTGACTAGACGGACCTTTGTTGGTAAAGTCAAGTCTCTATGCTTTTTAATATGCTGTCTAGGTTGGTCATAACTTTCCTTCCAAGGAGCAAGCATCTTTTAATTTCATGGCTGCAGTCACCATCTGCAGTGATTTTGGAGCCCCAAAAAATAAAGTCTGTTACTTTTCCCACTGTTTCCCCATCTATTTGCCATGAAGTGATGGGACTGGATGCCATGATCTTAGTTTTCTGAATGTTGAGTTTTAAACCAACTTTTTCCCTCTCCTCTTTCACTTTCATCAAGCGGCTCTTTGGTTCTTCTTTGCTTTCTGCCATAAGGGTGGTATCATCTGCATATCTGAGGTTGTTGATATTTCCCCCAGCAATCTTGATTCTAGATTGTGCTTCATCCAGCCCAGTGTTTCTTATGATGTACTCTGCATACAAGTTAAATAAGCAGGGTGACAATATACTTCCTTGATGTACTCCTTTCTTGATTTGGAACCATCCTGTTGTTCCATGTCCAGCTCTAACTTTTGCTTCCTGACCTGCCATACAGATAATATATCTGTATGGCAGGTCAGGTGGTCTGGTATTCCCATGTCTTGAATTTTACACTGTTTGTTGTGATCCACACAGTCAAAGGCTTTGGCATAGTCAATAAGGCAGAAGTAGATGTTTTTCTGAACTCTCTTGCTTTTTTGATGATCCGACGGATGTTGGCAATTTGATCTCTGGTTCCTCTGCCTTATCTAAATCCAGTTTGAACATCTGGAAGTTCACAGTTCATGTACTGTTGAAGCCTGACTTGGAGAATTTTGAACATTACTTTGCTAGGGTGTGAGATGAATGCAATTGTGCAATAGTTTGAGCATTCTTTGGCATTGTAACATAACCATAAATTTCTTTGGTTTTCAGCTTCAGAACAGCTTCTACTACTACATAGTAGACAGCATATATATACATATGTGTGTGTGTGTGTGTGTGTGTGTGTGTGTGTGTATACACACACTCTTTTCAGCCATACAACTCAACTTGAATCCAGGGCCCCAGCAGTGAGAGTGCAAAATCCTAACCACAGGAATTCCAGGGAATTCCCTTACTGCACTTTTTAATCAGTTATCTTATGAGTCCACAAATTTAGCCACTTTTCTACCTTTTTCATTACTTAATCATACATCATAAATGTTACATTACTACCTTCCAGAGAAATTTCACATATAGACTGGCAATATCCTGTTCCTTTTTCTGAATGACAATGTTGTTGATTTGTTAACACTGAGCACATGACCACCAGCACCATAACTCCTCTCTGATCCAAGTTTATCTAATACTACTCCTTTCCTCCATACAGCACATCACAACCTTCTGTGCTTAGGAAAACTAGACAGGACTTCAGTATGCTACACTTGGGGGCCAGTTTAATCAGTGAAATCACTAGCAAAAAAACACAAAAAATGTGAAAAACATGGTGCTGAACAGAAAAGAAAAAGACACTTGTTTATAGTCTGAGAACTGAAATGAGAAATCAGGGTGTCACCTTGTTTAACCTTAGCTGGAAAAGTGCTCATCTGGGGACTTGTTACTCTGTGCATATCTGTGAATGAAGAAAGCATTGTAAGTATTGATTTTAGGGTTGCTAATAATGTTAATAGAGTAGAATGGTGTTTACCAGGATCTGGGGTGATGGGGGAATAGGAAGATATTGGTTAAGGGGTACAAAGTTTCAGGTATGCAAGAAGAATAAGTTGTGAAGATCTGATGTATAACATAGTGAACATTGGCAACAATACTGTTTACACGAAATTGCTCAGAGGGTAAATCTTAAGTGACCTCAACACACACACACACACATAATGTGTGTGCGAGATAATGAAAATGTTAATTACTTTGATCATGGTAATTATTTCACAATGTATGCATATATCAAATTATCAAGTTGCACACTTTAAATACACATAATAAAAATATTAGAGTAGGCAAATTGGCAAATACAGAATCTGCAAGTAGTGAAGGATAACTATTGCAAATTACAGAGCTAAACATATTTTAGAAATTAAAATTAGACTAGAGGTTGCTGTGTATGGACATCTCAGTGCCATTCAAGGTACTGAAGTGTGAGTGGCCTTTTCTGAAAATGTGTTGTACACACTTAGCATAATTACACACAGTAACTATGGCACTGCATATTCCAGAAAGTGCGTGGTACACAGTGAGGCATACTTGTAGCTCCTAAATTGAAAGCATCAGACAGATTTCCTGCTGTGGGGATTGCTGGCATACAAGGATGAAGCAGCCAGTCATTGCATATTCATAAAAAATCACATATGCAGTATTTTGGAATGTGGTCAGGAAACAAAACTAACACTTGAGAAAAAGTCAAAGGAAATCCTAGCCACTTTATATGGTCCAGGGCAAACTGTTTTTTAAAATAAGCTATAAAACTATTACTAAATAGCTCTTTTTCAATGTTTAAATTGTTTAAATTTATTAAAAAGTGATTAGTACTGGTAGAGTAGGTATTAATGAACTGTGGCAACTGTGGTTTAACCTTAGAAACTAAAAGGTAAGCAGCATATGTGCATATTTTACAGACTAAATTAAGCAATGAAATGTGTTTTTCTAAGGTTCTTGTCACTTTCAAGTAGATACTTGTTACAAGGAAATAAAATTTGAGTAAGAGAAATGACATTCAATTAGTGGGCATGTTTATGTTGTAAATGAAGGCTTGGAAAATGGAAAAGAAACACAACTTTTATATTTGGTTTAGAGAACTAACTATATGAAATAGCAAAAATGTCTCCAGGGGAAATCAGTGATGCTTTATAATCAGTTATTGATGTCAGCATGGCTACAATAAGATAGGAAAGAAGTTTAAGAAAGCAGTTATTAAAATAAAGCTTTTATTGGAGACCAGTGAATTTATCCACTTAATTTGTAACAACCCAGGTGAACAAGGGAAATTATGATTTGCTCTTTTAAAACAGGCCTTAAGTGCTTAGTAACATTTTGGTGAAACATTCTTCTATAATAGATTAAATTAGCTACAAGCCCCTGTTTTATTACTGGCAATTATCCTACTATTGCTTGCAAAACCTACCTGTAGCTAATTACATAACTGTTATAACACAACAGCCTTCTTATAGATCAATATCCCATTTTAATGCCTGACTTTCAGCGGCTGGGTAGGTGTAATTAATTAAGCTCAGTGTCACATAATTTTATTTAATGGATTTAAAACAGGACATCTTCAGGTCACAGAGAACAGACAATGACTTCACAATTTAAAAGTTAGCATTAATGCATTTTGGTTAATATATTAAAAATAGTTAGTAATAGCAAGAAGTCATCCTTTTTTAGATAACTTACCCACCCTTAACCAAGTGAAAAGAAAATGTTCTCAATATATGTTTATTTCAAATGCTAGGCCACCGATTTCAAAATGGTGATTATATATCTGTGTCTGTACTTATCTGAACTACTAAAAGAACTCAAATTTTTGCAATTTATACTTATTCTTCTTAGTTAAAACCAATGTGGGTGTTTATTTTATATCTACACTGTGTAACTCTTAATAATGCAGTCTTATAATTTGAAATTTTGCAAATATAATTTCTACCTATCTGGAAAGGTAGTTTAATATGGAGGAGTTTTATACAGGATCATTGTAATAGCAGAAAAAACTACTGTTATTTTATTTTGTGGATTGTGTCCTTAGATTTCAGAACTAAATCTTAATGTTTACTTAAACTAAAGCATACCTGTGTTCAGAACATGAAGTGAGGCCTCTTGATGAAAGGTTACAATGACAACCAGAGCTTATAATAGTGCTTATAGCTGCTGGCTGGGTTTCAAGCAGGGCCACGTTGTGGACTAGCCTTTATATTAGGTTTATTTTTTTAAATCAGGTACCCAAATAGTTAACATTTTCAATAAGTCTTCCAAAAAATGAGGCTACTAAGTCCTTGGGGTTGGATCTTTTAATAATATTTAATAAATCCAGGTAATCTTACATCAGCCTTTTTGTCAATTAACAGTGCCTAATCCTGCAAATTCAGGAGACACAGGATGCATGGGTTCAATCCCTGGGTCGGGAAGATCCCTGGAGGAGGAAATGGCAACCCACTCCAGTATTCTTGACGCCATGGACAGAGGATACTGGCAGGCTAAAGACCATGGGGTCGCAAAGAGTCAGACATGACTGAGCACATAATTTGAAATAATTAGAGTGAAGAGTAGTCTGAATTACTGGAAACTAAGCTATGGATTCGGAGAAGGCAATGGCACCCCACTCCAGTACTCTTGCCTGGAAAATCCCATGGATGGAGGAGCCTGGTAGGCTGTGGTCCATGGGGTCGCTAAGAGTCGGACACGACTGAGCGACTTCACTTTCACTTTTCACTTTCATGCATTGGAGAAGGAAATGACAACCCACTCCAGTGTTCTTGCCTGGAGAATCCCAGGAACAGGGGAGCCTGATGGGCTGCCGTCTATGGGGTCGCACAGAGTCGGACAGGACTGAAGTGACTTAGCAGCAGCAGTAGCAGCAAGCTATGGATTTTTTTTTTTTTTAAAGGATCTGGTTTTATTACTGTTCTTTGAACAATGTTAATCACTGTATCTATTGATACAAGAGTAAATGGGATAGGCATTGAATTGGATGTAATGTTGCTAAGACATTTTGAGTGTTTAAAATAGTTTGTTCTTCAAAAAGTAGGCTTAGTAATTTTTATAGGATTTTTATAAAAAAAAAAACCACATTAATTTGCATGGTGTCCTTGTTTCCTCAAATAATAACAGCTATGATATTATCTAAAACAGTGTTTTAGTCATTATTATAGCTGTGTCAAATAATATAGCAAGTCAACTACTTCTAAGAGCTGCATATTTTTCACTTATTTAACCTCACAGGAACCCCATGAGATAGGCGCTGTAATTCATTTCACAGTTGAAATTCATTTTACAATTGAAGAAACTGAGGCACAGAATGATTAAATAAATTTCTCAAAATCTAAGAGCTAATTGGGGGGTATTTCAAAACAAAAACACATGCTTCCTGGATTTAGAGCTCATACTTCTTTTCTACACAACCTCTTCCAAATGGATAGTGATATTGTTAGTAAATTTTAGATTCTGGGCAAGAATTTGTCTTCTGTTTTTATACTTTTTGTCCTAGCTCACTTTCATATATGATGCTCACATAAATAATATCATGAAAATTGCTAAATCTTAAACTATTCAGATGGAGAGGCTTCCTTATAAATGTGATGCAACCCACACTATTTTCACAAGAAAAATCTGTAAATATACACCTAAATATGGACATTCACATCACATTTTTTTCATACTATGTAAGATGGTTCCCAAGCTGCTGAGGCTTTCCCATACACTTCATTAAAAAAAAAATATATATATATATATATATATCTTCCCTATCACTTACTACACTGATTGTGTTTTTATTTAAAATTTTGTTATTTATAGGTATTTGCATTCAATTTAATTTTTTCAAAATAATTCATTAACATCTTGACCTGTATTATGGACAGGTTTTTGTTTGTTTGGTGTTCTCCTGCCTAGGACTTGGGATAGTGGAATGAGGCCCTGGAGTCCCAGGCACACTTGCCAAACTTTCAAAGCATCAGTAGTTTTTATTGTGTCCACTAAAGGCAATGGGATCTGACTTTTCAGGTCCCCTGGCTCTCTGTGTATTATTAATCATGTGAACACAAACAGATTAAGTGCATTCCCAATTTATCCCTTACACAATATATTAAGAACTTAATGATTAGTTATTACTCCAACATTTTTCATCCTGAAGCAATAAAGTATTAAATAAAAATGAACTCATTTCATAAAATAATGTTTTCATAAAGGAATTTAGATATTTAAGATGGCAAGTGATATATTTTATTTTAGTGTATTCTCAGTTTCTGAAAAGAAAAAAATCTACATAAAATAGAAGATTTGAGATTACTCGTGTTTCAGATATAATATTTTTAATGCTCACTAAAGCTACCTGCAGCCATGAAATTAAGACACGTGCCCCCTGGAAGGAAAAGTATGATAAACCTAGACAGCATATTAAAAGGCAGAGAGATCACTTTGCCAACAAAAGTCTGTAATGTCAAAGCTACGTTTTTCCAGCAGTCATGTACGGATGTGAGACTTGGCCCATAAAGAAGGATGAGGCCAAAGAATTGAGGCTTTCAAATTGTTGTGCTGGAGAAGACTCTTGAGTCCCTTGGATAGCAAGGAGATCAAATCAGTCAATTCTAAAGGAAATCAACCCTGAATATTCATTGGAAGGACTGATGCTGGAGCTCCAACACTTTGGCCACCTGATGTGAAGAGCCAATTCATTGGACAAACCCTGATGCTGGGAAAGACTGAAGGCAGGAGGAGAAGAGGGCAACAGAGGATGAGATGGTTGGATGGCATCATTGACTCTGTGAACATGAGTCTGAGCAAACTCTGGGAGGTGGTGAAGGGCAGAGAAGCCCGGCGTGCTGCAGTCCATGGAGTCGCAGAGTTGGGCACGTCTTAGGGACTGAACAACAGCAACAACAGCTACCTATGTGTCCTAAGGGGCTTCAGTTGTGTCCAGATCTTTGCAACGCTATGGCCTGTAGCCCGCCAGGCGCCTCTGTTCATGGGATTCTCCAGGCAAGAATACTGGAGTGGGTTGCCAGTCTCTCATCCAGGGTATCTTCCTGACCCAGGGATCGAACCGGTATCTCTTATGTTGCCTGCATTGGCAGGCAGGTTCTTTACCACTAGTGCTACCTGGGAAGCCCCACCTAAAACGTCTATGAATAACTCTTGATCATCTCCACTTCTGCCTTCAACTATGAAATGTCTATAACAAACCACTTGGCCTGTTTCTGAGCCTTAAGCACATAGTCTTTTGTCCATGACATTTCATCTTTAAGTACAGATCCTGTTTCAAGCTTTCTACCTAACATTATCCATGTATAAGAATATGAATTTTTTCTAAAAATATTATTCTATGACAGAAATTTGAACAAAATAAAATGAAATCAGAAGTCTTTGAGACAGACTAAAATATTAGATGATGGGGGGACCCCCTAGTCTTGGTGAGGTTATTATAGGTGGAAGATCTGAAGAGACGATGGGACAGTTTGAGGGATCTGAAACTTGAGGCACAGACACTGGGGTTTAGCTTGGGACAAACAAGGAGACAAGTGCTGTAGCTGTTTACAAATACAAAGGTTCAATGAATCGTTTTTAACGGTATGCATTCATTTGATAGTATTAGCGCCATCATTACACAACAAGATTGCTATGGAGTATCTTTAATAGTTATTTAAAGAAAATGGTGGCATAAAAGCTTAATGCTCAGTAACAGTGCCAGGGGTTTGTTATAGACTTTTCATAGTTGAACAGCAAGAGTGGAGATGATCAAGAGTTATTCATAGGTCTTGTAGTTATTTATAACTGTAGGATGTAAACTCAGGAATAACATTCCCTGAGCTTCAAAGGATAGTAAAAACTTACGAAGTAATCAGAAATTTGATTTAACTTGGAAAAGCCACCAAAATATTAAATATCAGAAAACTAATATAACTTAAAAGTGAATTATAAATCTCAGAAGCCCTGGATTTATTATAATAAGTGTATAATTTATATTCTTAGGAATACTAGGGATACTTATTTGTGTATATTCATCAACACTCCTATATTTATTATGAATCTAAGTCTATTTAGAATGTTTCCATAAATAACATGTGAGAGTGAGTAAGAGAGTGAAGAGAGAAGAAAAAGACAGAGGGAAGGAAGGGGAAGAGGAGGGAAGGAGCAGATAGCATAACCATCAGCTGAAAATAAACAGAACTTCTTTGATATTATACATGATTTTATGAGGTAATATTTGTTTTTCATGCACTTATTCATACATCAGATGTTTACTGATGGCTCTGCAAATGATCTAAAATTTCCCTGACTATATCATTTATGTTTGAACTCACATCATTTGGTTTTTCCTGATGAAACTGGTTATTAGAATTTATTTAAAAGTTGCTGATCACTTTATATAAAGAAAGTCATTTAATAACTGTAAAAGTCATATATAAAAGCATATTCTACATTGATTGATTTGCGGATATTGAAGAATCCTTGCATTCCTGGGATAAAGCCCACTTGGTCGTGGTGTATGATTTTTTTAATATGTTGTTGGATTCTGTTTGCTAGAATTTTGTTAAGGATTTTTGCATCTATGTTCATCAGTGATATTGGCCTGTAGTTTTCTTTTTTTGTAGCATCTTTGTCAGGTTTTGGAATTAGGGTGATGGTGGCCTCATAGAATGAGTTTGGAAGTTTACCTTCTTCTGCAATTTTCTGGAAGAGTTTGAGTAAGGTAGGTGTTAGCTCTTCTCTAAATTTTTGGTAGAATTCAGCTGTGAAGCCATCTGGTCCTGGGCTTTTGTTTGCTGGAAGATTTTTGATACAGTTTCGATTCCTTGCCTGTGATGGGTCTGTTAAGATCTTCTATTTCTTCCTGGTTCAGTTTTGGAAAGTTATACTTTTCTAAGAATTTGTCCATTTCATCCAAGTTGTCCATTTTATTGGCATAGAGCTGCTGGTAGTAGTCTCTTATGATCCTTTGTATTTCAGTGTTGTCTGTTGTGATCTCTCCATTTTCATTTCTAATTTTGTTAATTTGGTTCTTCTCTCTTTGTTTCTTAATGAGTCTTGCTAATGGTTTGTCAATTAGTTTTGTTTATCTTTTCAAAAAACAAGCTTTTAGCTTTGTTGATTTTTCCTATGGTCTCTTTAGTTTCTATTGCATTTATTTCTGCCTTAATTTTTAAGATTTCTTTCCTTCTGCTAACCCTGGGGTTCTTCATTTCTTCCTTCTCTAATTGCTTTAGGTGTAGAGTTAGGTTATTTATTTGGCTTTTTTCTTGTTTCTTGAGGTAAACCTGTAATGCTATGAACCTTCCCCTTAGCACTGCTTTTACAGTGTCCCATAGGTTTTGGGTTGTTGTGTTTTCATTTTCATTCATTTCTATACATATTTTGATTTCTTTTTTGATTTCTTCTTTGATTTGTTGGTTATTCAGAAGCGTGTTATTTAGCCTCCAGGTGTTTGATTTTTTAACAATTTTCCTGAAATTGGAGATCTAATCCTTACTACTGCACTGTGGTTCAGAAGAAAATACTGGAATGATTTCAATTTTTTTGAATTTTCCAAGACTAGATTTATGGCCCAGGATGTGATCTATTCTGGAGAAGGTTCCGTGTGCACTTGAGAAAAAGGTGAAGTTGATTGTTTTGGGGTGAAATGTCCTATAGATATCAATTAGGTCTAGCTGGTCCATTGTGTCATTTAAAGTTTGTGTTTCCTTGTTAATTTTCTGTGTAGTTGATCTATCCATAGTTGTGAGTGGGTATTAAAGTCTCCCACTATTACTGTGTTACTAATTATTTCCTCTTTCATACTCGTTAGTGTTGCACCGTACATATTGCGGTGCTCCTACTGTTGGGTGCATATATATTTATAATTGTTATATATTCTTCTTTGATTGATCCTTTGATCATTATGTAGTGTCCTTCTTTGTCTCTTTTCACATCCTTTATTTGAAAGTCTATTTTATCTGATATGAGTATTGCGACTCCTGCTTTCTTTTGGTCTCCGTTTGCATGAAATATTTTTTTTCCAGCCCTTCACTTTTAGTCTGTATGTGTCTCTTGCTTTGAGGTGGGTCTCTTGTAGACAGCATATATAGGGGTCTTGTTTTTGTATCCATTCAGCCAATCTTTGTCTTTGGTTGGGGCATTCAACCCATTTACATTTAAGGTAATTATTGATAGGTGTGGTCCCGTTGCCATTTACTTTGTTGTTTTGGGTTCACGTTTATACAACCTTTCTGCATTTCCTGTCTAGAGAAGATCCTTCAGCATTTGTTGAAGAGCTGGTTTGGTGGTGCTGAATTCTCTCAGCTTTTGCTTATCTGTAAAGCTTTTGAGTTCTTCTTCATATCTGAATGAGATCCTTGCTGGATACAGTAATCTAGGTTGTAGGTTATCCTCTTTCCATTACCTTTCAGTACGGTGCCTGGGCTCCATTTCCCTTCTGGCCTGAAGGGTTTCTATTGATAGATCAGATGTTATCTTTAGGGGAATCCCTTTGTGTGTTATTTGTTGTTTGTCCTTTGCTGCTTTTAATATTTTTTCTTTGTGTTTGATCTTTGTTAGTTGATTAATAGTGTTTCTTGGGGTGGTTTCGCCTTGGGTTTATTCCTGTTTGGGACTTCTCTGGTTTTTCTTGGACTTGGGTTGGGCTATTTCCTTCCCCATTTTTTAGGGAAGTTTCCGCTATTATCTCCTCGGAGTATTCTCATGGCCTCTTTTTGTCTTCTTCTTTCTGGGAATCCTATGATTCCGAAAATGTTGGGGCGTTTTTTCACATTGTCCAGAGGTCCCTGAGGTTGTCCTAATTTCGTTTGAATCCTTTGGTTCTTTTTTTCCCCTCTCTGGCTTCATTTATTCCACCATTTTATCTTCTACCGGCTCACTTATCCTATCTTCTTGCCGCTCCGTTATTCTACTCTTGGTCCTCCAGAGTGTTTTGATCTCATTTATTGCATTATTCATTTCTAATTGACTCTTTTTTATTTCTTCTAGGTCCTTCTTACACGTTTCTTGCATCTTCTCAATCCTTGTCTCCAGGCTATTTATCTGTAACTCCATTTTGTTTTCAAGATTTTGGATCATTTTTATTATCATTATTCTAAATTCTTTTTTCAGGTAGATTCCCTATCTCCTCCTCTTTGTTTGACTTGGTGGGCATTTTTCATGTTCCTTTACTGGTTGGGTGTTTCTCTGCCTTTTCGTCTTGTTTAGATTGCTGTGTTTGGAGTGGCCTTTCTGTATTCTGGTGGTCTGTGGTTCCTTTATATTGTG